>NW_026731583.1:830000-1032500 GCF_028476545.2 Physella acuta
CCCTTAGTTTCAAATAGTTTAAAAACTAAATTATCTGCCCCTAATAGTCGTCACTACGATTGTAAACAGCTCACCAGACTGGTGGGAGTGAGGGTGGTGGCAATATGGTCTGTTGAGCGTACGTCTTGGTGGTGTCTCGCATGGTCCCCACGTTGAGAATTATATATATATATAGAGAGATGGTGTGGAAATAAAAAGGGGCATCTAATAATAGGCCTAATAGTATTTGAACGGATACCAGCATGCTAATATATATAAAGAAACGTCTAGCAAATACAAAACTCCTTGAGTAAACGCGCATCACGACACCTTCGACATGTAGATACTCCACTCAAACATATTTCTATTTGAGAAGCAATCAGGAAGTAAGATCTCTGCATTACATCTTGATTTACGTTGCGTTAAATCGAGTGTTGCCATTATGAAATGCTTAGAACATTAAACTAACACTTGCAAGAATTAGATCTATGTTCAGTTTTTAGTATCTGGTAAAAGCAAATGCCATAACTGTGTACTTAATTAATATTCATAGATTCTAGTGATTGAAATTTAACCATTTGATACGGGAATATTTCAGTTTTTATTTTTCGGTTTAAATGCTTGTGACAAAACAATACATCGAGTTTAGTTAGTCAAGAAGCAATTGCTTACAGAGATGTGTACTAAAAAGATTTAGTGTTTATATTGCTACGATCTTCTTTCATTCAACTAAATGTTGTAGCAGAAGCTGCTGTTTTTTCTCTCAATAATACATTTTATTTATGTATTTGTTCTTGTTTTTAACTAAAAACAAATATTTTAAATCCTCTAGATCCTAGAATCTAGACAAACTTTCCCCTGAATGAAACATTAGTTGTGTGTAAAGATTCCCGTATTCATAAATTTCTTATAAAACTGTCAAATCGGATTACATCGTCAAGTAAATCGTTAATAATGTTGTTGCTGCTTGTCGCAATTAATATTTAATTATCTGCTTTTTGATTTAGGCGTCGGTTCTTGGTTATTCAAAAGAGTGAGTAGGCAGATGATTTTACTCATGTAAGCGTCACCTTTGTACGGCTACTCTCATGTGTCGCTACTACTTTTTGGTTCATGTTTATTTTGTTCTTAATCCTTAAATTTTCTTATATATACTACATAAGTAAACAGTTTTGAAATACGTTTGACTTAGTTTTTTAATTTTATTTAAGCTGTGTATCTCTAATATAACTATGCTGGTAGAGTGTCATTCCCTCCTTCCGTCCTTCGTTCATCGCTATAGAATATAAAAACTTACAAGTCAACAGTACATGCCATGCATTATTGGATCACATTGAATTATTACAATTGCAAGGTATGGGTAGGGTCTATAATATAATGCCTTAACTTGATTG
Source organism: Physella acuta (assembly GCF_028476545.2). Lineage (NCBI taxonomy): Eukaryota > Metazoa > Mollusca > Gastropoda > Physidae > Physella > Physella acuta. Next base: position 831,374 of record NW_026731583.1, read on the forward strand.
GTAGTTGGTAAAAAAAATGAAGAAAATATTATATACATGCACATTGTTAAAATATTAAGCTGATCAATGTCCAATAATATTCTGGCTTAGATTCCTAGAAAAAAAAACGATGAAGTTTAATAAAATTACAAAGAATAAACAAAATTTACGGCGTAGCAACTGAGGTACATTGTGTTCATAATTTATAGAAATAAATTCTTGTAAATAGGTCTTTCATAATCTTTTCTCTTTTGTGCTTAACAGACATGGTGCATATAAAGTAGAGTTCACCTATTTCAACAACCTCGTCATAGAGAGGGGTATTACAATAATCAGCGTGACCATCCGCCTTTGCTTCCTATTGTAATTCAGGTACCCACCAGATGTTGGATCAAGTCAGAGACATCCAACGGATTTGAGCCAGGGATCCCTACCCTGGACATTCACGATAGTAGTTGTTAGCTCTACTATCAGGCCATGTCGAGTTGTAATTTGAACAACGTTACACATACGTTAGGATATTAGTTATTGTAAGTTTTAATTAAACCCAGTTTAAATAATAAAAAGTGTAAACATTAGCTTAATTTATTTTACCTGGAAGTAAAAAATAAGGTTTATAGTTTAGTAAAATTTCATTTTTTATTACACTATAAATGTAAAACATTACTCTAATTGGACTGAAGATCAATATTGCAGATGAAGTAGAGTTTACCTGTAGTATTTACACTTCTTAAAATTAATTCGAGCTGGGTAGACTCGGGGACTTCCTATGGTTTGTTCTACTACCTGGCCACGACAGAGTATTCAGGTGTAGATTTTCTGTGTGAGTTATTGGTTGTACGTCATTCATGATTTAGAAAATCTATTAACACACAATTATGGAAACAATAAGTTGCAAAGCGACGAAAACTGCAATTAAATTAGAAAAATGATAAATAAACTCTCATTTACTCAAAACAACAAGTATACTATTTCTGAAAACAAAACCATTTCTTGTACTTAGGAAAAAGCCTTAGCTAAACTACTATAATCATTATTTACTCGTCAAATTACTTTCACATTGCTTTAATCCATATGTGGATTTACATCTAAAACTGTTAATTAACTTAATCTTAAACTAGTACTAAAACCTCCCATTTTTCGGTCTTAAAGTTTTGATGTCTAGAATTGCAGGTATTTTTCCTTTTATTACCACCGAAACTTACTGACTTTAATCGTAGCCACTATCGCAGCAAATCCTCAAACTCAAACCTTTCCGGAACTCTAATATCGATATGTGTAGTGACGATTACCTGACCTGATCTAATGGACGCGAGCCAGAAAGTATTCGAGAGGCCCATTACATAATTTAAAAAGCATACACGGCGTAGTTACAATTACAATGATTATAAAATCCTGGCTGTTTTTTTTTTCGGACTTTACTAAAGATTGTATGTATTTGATGTTTTTAATATTTTCGGTAACTAAATTAAAAAAAAGCAAAACAATTTAGTTTCCACGTGTAATTGCGACATAAACAATGGCATCAAGCTATTTGATAGGCTGCCATAAATTTTATTGTATACATTGTAAGCAAAAAAAAAAAAAGAAAAACTAGGTCATGGAGTTTAAATTTGCATTGATATTTAAATCCGCAAAGTTTTGTAAACAAATAGTTATCGATCACGGAGTTCCTGTACAGCCAATCAATATGTGTCTTACGAAAGTGAAACATCTAGTTATAACTTAAGCTTGATGAAAATAAATAGAAATGTAGCCTTAAACTCAGCAAATTATTTTCAAGTTCTCTGGATTTGCAACTTTTATAGCATTGATTCTAAAAATATAAAATTTCTGAATTAATTTTAGGCTGAAGTTTTTATTTTTAATTATTTTTACGGTTTCTTTGTTTGCAGCTAGTAAATATATAAAAGCAAAATAAATATTGATTTTTTTATTGATCTGTCAGCTTTGTTACAAGAAGATCGATTTTAAAAAAAAACAACAAAAAACAACTACAGCCTTAGGTCATTAAAAATGTGCCCAACACACATTTAATACATTGACCGCTCACACACATACGGGTGTTGACTAGGGCACATGTCATCTGTACACCACAGCTGAGAGTGTAGCGTCATCACGCGGCAGCAGTCCTCGGATCCCATGTAGTCGTTTGGTTCACCTGGGTAAAAGATAGTAGGGTCTCGGACGTTCGCGTGGTCCTCGAGCCAAACAAAAGTTCCTTCAGTATCCCTGTCGTTACATCCAATCCATATCTCGCTAGCAGGTGATAATGAACCAACAAGTCTGATTTTTTCCAATGTTTTAGCGCTCGACAGAAATCCTTTCTTAGATATACAGGACGCTTCAGCGTCGGCGAAAGAGAGTGGTGTAGTGAACAGTGCCAGACACGCCGTTGTGGCGTTGCGAGTCTTAAGCTGAAACCCGCCGGAAGCTTCGCAGTTGATGTTTCTAAGGTACAGTTCGCCTTCATCGATAGATGGGGGAATTCCCGATGGGCTGATGTACGAACACGGTGTGCAACGTTTGGTGATTGTGTTGTATAGGAAAGCTAGACATGGAGGGTGTTTAACAGCACAGGAATTTGCACAAGAGATACGGGACTTGCTAATCCAGCTCTGGGAAATTCTTACTAAGTTCAGGGATGAATTTTGGCTTTTGTAATGGTAATAAGACGATATGTCAACACCATTTTCTGTAGTCAGCCCCAATGTACCTGTTTCTAAGAAACAACGTAGGAATTTATAACTCAAGATCAAATTAAATGTAAATGTATGACTATTAAAATTACAATTTAGTCACAAAATTAAGACGTTATTAGCCCCCTACAGCTAAACTTTAGGAAACTGAGATTCTTTTTTCAAAGATGTCAGCATTGTGGGTCACCAACACTGAAACGAGTAACATAATTTATTTCAGACTTCAAACGTTATGTGTTTACTAAGCATTGTGTCTAACTTCACTCAGCTATAAAAAAATCGGAATTCTTTTGATTTAGTCGTTTCTTTCAATATATGAGAGATCAAAAGAAAGAAATACATGTAAAGTAATCTGCATGTAGAGTTTCTTTTAGGCATCTCTTTGGGTACCCCTACCCCCCTCCCCAAACGTAATACAATTTATAAAGAAAAAGTATATTTTTACCAATATCAGCCGCCCCTCCCCCGGATAATTTAATCCGACCCCCCCCCCAGAAATAATTTAGTTTAATCGTCCCCCCTCCTTCATCGGTGAAAAATGTCTGAAAGAAACACTGTCTTCATGTCTTCATGATTGAGGTTTAGCAGCCAAAAGTAAAAATTGGGTCTAGATTTAGCCTGTAGGATCAACAAATGCGACCAGTGTTTCTTTCAGACATTTTTCGCCGCAGTTGGAGCAAAGAAAACTTATATATTATATATATATATATATATATATATATATATATATATATATATATATATATATATATATATATTCTAATTCTTTTGAGACGGCGTTATACGTTCTTCGGGGAGCTGCGCTCACCGCCCCCAACCGTAGAGATACGTGGATACGACTTTTTGTCAAGTTTGAGCTTAGGTGCCAGGTTTAGGATATGACAACGACTATCTTTAGTATGAATGTGCGGTAGCAACGTGTAGATCAAGGTTCAATCCGGTTAAAATGCGGATTCTGGATAAAAATCCGTTTTTAAAGACATTTTTCGTTCCCAGTTAAATTTGAAGCTGGGGTTGTGATTTTGGTTTTGGTTTCGGTTTAAAGCCGAATAAATCTCAAAGGACTATGTCGAAAATTGTCTACATGTATAGAGCCTAAGTGCCTTGAGACAAACTTTTGAAAAGTTGCCTCGTTTTGCACAATAAATACAATGGTTATGTTAGGAAATATAACTTCTGGATAACCTTGGCCCTTTTAAGGATTATTTGCCTCGCATTGATGTATTGGGGATTGTCGTCAAATAGTTTTTTGTTTTAATGTATAGCTGATATATGGGGATGGTTGCCCACGGTTAGTTTTCAGCCAATAACCGACCGCAAAAATGCTGACTGACAATTTACCCATAAGGCTGAGTTAATTACCGAGATCCAAGCTAAAAATTGGCCATCTTCATCCTAACAATTGTTTTGAAAATTTGCAGCGTTTTTAACAAACTTAATAACTGTTATGTAAAGAAATAAAACTGGTTAGCTCTGACCTCCATAACGATATTAAAAAAAAGATATAACGCTTTTTTTTTCTGGCACAAAAGGGCATCGGTCAACAACCTCACAAAATATCGCGGGTGGTGGTGGTCGAGAAGATTCTTTTTTTAAATATTATTTTTAAAAGGCGCTGGTCAGTCCATGTCTATTTTCACTCATCTTGTGGTGGACTTTGTGACTTTAATCTCCTGCGGCACCCACAAGTGCCATGACCAGCATCTGACCACTTTTTATTTATTTATTTCTTCAAAGATAGTAGTAAAATAAATGTATTGATAATGCATATTAAGTAACACAAATTTAAACACACATAGGCCTATATCATATTAAAGATTGGAGGATACTATCTTAAGACAAAAACTTAGCCGGTGTCTACTTTTTCAAAGAAGTTTTAAAAAACTAACACCTAGTTTGTTGTGACTATCACTTTCTTTTATATATATTTATTTAATAATTGACTTATTGGAGACTGAAAAGTCTTACCTTTATAAAGCATCAGAATGAAGAGATAAATCAGAAAATGAGCCTTCATGTTATCCGTGTTTCGTTTTAGCGCTTTCGATCTTAGTTATATATTACTGGCAGTCGCACTAGAGACTGTATCGTTTTTATAAGCTTATAGTATGTTTTATAACACGATCATATAGTATGTGTTACTGTAATATAGTGTATGGTGCTCATAAGTGTTGAATGATGACGACATAGGTTGCTGACATGGCTTAAGATGCTGTCAATGGTGTATGACTTGTACGCGTCAAGAGGCTGCGGGTTGTAAAGTTGGCTAATGTTTTGTCGCACGACAATGTCGTGTTCTGTATGACAGTCATGCCATTGTCACCCTCCAACTATTTCGTACGTTAGCTGATATGTTGACGCTAACATAAAACAATAGAAACATTAGATATCGCGCTATACAATTAAAGTATGCTAATAAATAAAGCAAAATCGATTTTTAAAATGTTTCTATTTCACTGCGTATAAGCATCAGTGACTTATTTTTATCAAACTAATTGAATCGAAACAACAATCATTGGAGCGTTGACGTGTTCTTGTTACAACGTTACAGATCCGTGTCCTAACATTTAAGGCTTTTTGCTGTCAATTGCACGTTTCTTGGGCACCCCGTCAAAAGAGCGCACGACAAAAGAGCGCCGACATAAGAGCGCAGACAAAAGAGCGCCGACATAAGAGCGCACTAATTTCCCGACAAAAGAGCGCCGACATAACTAAAAGATCGCAAACTAATAATCGAAAAACCATATTTAATAAATACGAACAAGAAAATTACCTCAGATCAGAAGGCATCGTTTGATGTTTACTCTTTATTGTTTCATTAACAAACTAATTGTTCAGTTTCTTTAACTAAAAAAAACTAGTATAATCAACGTGAAGTCCAATTATTCAAAACAATCTAATAACACATACAAAGATTTTAAATGTAAGGCCTAAAGTGAGAATATAAACTGAAATGAAATGTAACAAAATGAAAATAAGTTCAAGTTAATAAAACGCTACTTTATAGTTGCATTTATATTGCTAAGTTGTGGGCTGTACCTGAATCATTAGCATAGGTTGAAGCAATCGCCTGCAATCTTCGGTTCAGCTGAACATATTTGTTCTTTGAAGCTTCTGGTTGATTAACTCCAGCTAGATGACGTTCCAGTTCGATTTTGATGTCATCTTAATCCAGACGAAACTGATTGATCAATTTATAATCTCCCATTTGTTGGTATGCTCGATGCCATGCCTTGACTGAGTTGTTTGTACGGGGTAGATTTTCAGAGACACGATTATGCACATTCCAAATAGCAAGATCGAATCGCGGGTCACCTCGACGGTTTCTCCTTCGCCTCCCCATGTAAGTATCCTTCCAATAATGTACCAGTGGCATAATTTCTGCAGGGCTAGCTTTAACCAAATGCTCGAATGCAGTACAGACATCATTGCCTTCGACCAATATAATAAGTTTCTTTTAACTTTTGAGAGATATCTGGTAAATGCAGTAGGCATTTCTTCTTCTTCAAGTTTTCCAAAAGCCAATAACTTAATTACCGTCGACGTAATTTCACGTATAAATATTATATTTAATGCGCAGATTTCTAAATTTTGGATTATTTCGGGTAAAAGGAAATGCGATTTTCCTCTATTTCCGCGGGAACACAATTAGTTCTAATGCTGCTTCGTTTAGGTTAAGATTTCATTTTTACTTTCTCGTATATACGAAGTATAGAGAAAGTCTTGTAATCATGCAAAAAAAAAATCGAGATTTTTACAATTCTCGACGTTTTACACCTCACTGATACTGAAAAACATAATGTTGCAATCTTGTCCGTATGTCTGCGTGTGTGTGTGCCCGTGTGTAAACACGATAACTTGAGTACCGTTACAGCTAGGTTGATGAAATTTCATATATAAGTATTTTATCAAAATCGTAGATCCGTATCAACTTTTGAGCGATTTCCGATAACCGGAAGTGGTACCTTTCCTACTTTGAATTTTTCAAAAGCCTATAACTTGAGTACTATTTCAGATAGATAAATGAAATTACTCATGTAAGTACAAAATCTAATTCTCTACCTTCTGTTAAATTTTGAGTAATTTCCGTTGACCGCAAGTAGTAATTTACGCTACTTCCGATTTCTCAAAAAACTAATGTAAATTTTTAAAGTACTAATAATATTGCGCACTATTATGCACTTTTTTTATTTGGCGTTCAATTGGTGTGCAATTCTTTTGTCTACGAGATTTTATTCTATTTTTAAAACTTTAAGTATTTAAAATGGATTAAAAATCATGTCTATAGCCCGAGTACCCATCCCTAGTTATTTTATATAAGAATATTCGAGAAAGTTTTGGGGAGATCAATCCCGGTTTATCTTATACTTAAATTGTGTATTATATTTCAGTCCGAATTAGAAGAATTGATTATTAATTTCTTTAGTTATCACTTTTGTTATCTCTTAGAAAGCAAAACGGTTTTACTTTTTGAACGTAACTTACTCCGAAAAGAGATACCTTTTGGAGAAAAAAAATGTTGAAAATAAAACAACTCATACAATTTTTACCAAAAAAATCTCAGTCTTTTATATTAACATTATACCTTAGTAATGAGACACTAAATAAACATTATAAGATAACAGAGTTCACATATTTTAATTGGCTATGTAACATACGGTTCACTTCTATATGCCTTTTTAAGCAGGGACTTCACATAATAATTCAGTGTCGGTATGTGTAAATAAGATCAGGTCAAACTGGAATATTAAAGATCTTTGCTCTGTTTCTCGTCTTTCAAGTATCGTTACACCCATCCACCCGTCCATCCATCGAATCATCCATCCACCTGTCTATCCATCCACCCACCCATCCAACCAACTATCCATCTCTTCATCCATCCGCTCGCCCATTATTTTGTTTCACTCTGCTTTCGATTTATAAAAAAAAGCAAAACATTGTTTTTTTCAATAAATGTGTGTGTGTTTTAATAATAAAATTATAAATATAACATAATAAAATAATAATATTTGACGATCTTTTTTTTTGGAATATTTATATTTAATTTACTTGTAAGAAACATAATAAAACCCATAATAATGCTGACTTAAATTTATTCTTTAATCTAGTAGCTTTTAGCGGATAATTCGCCAATTTATAGAAGCATTTATTCACAAGACATCAATTTTCAACATTTTAAACAGATAAAAATCACTTTTCAGAAAATTTTTACACTACATAAAGACCTATTCAATCTGAAATGAATTAAAAAATTAAAGTACCATATTTCTAAAACATCAATTAGACGAAAAAATTAAGTCAGAAAAACGAAAAGAAACCACCAATCCAAATTGTAGCTTACTCAAAAGCTTAAACACGTGTTTGCTTTTCTTTTCAAACCATACGTCCTGGACTGGTTGTTGCAAAAATTGTTTCTTTTGCCAGTTTGCGACGAAAGTCCCAATAGACGTAAAATTTAATGGAGACGCTAGTTTAGTTTTTTACTAACAAAACCTTTCCCGGACGAAGGACTTGGTGTCAGTTCCTTACCAGACGATATTCTAGTTACTGATGGTTTTGAAAGAGATTCTTTAACAGACGATATTTTAGTAGCGGATGGTTTTGAAAGAGATTCTTTAGCAGACGAGATTTTAGTAGCGGATGGTTTTGAAAGAGATTCTTTAGCTGACGATATTTTAGTAGCTGATGGTTTTGAAAGAGATTCTTTAGCAGACGATATTCTAGTTTCTGATGGTTTTGAAAGGGATTCTTTAGCCGACGAGATTTTAGTAGCGGATGGTTTTGAAAGCGATTCTTTCGCAGAGGAGATTTTAGTCGTGGACGGTTTGGAAGAATCAATTTTCGTAGAAGATTCTTTAACAAACGACGGCTTGGCTGTGACATCCTTAGATGACGTCTTCTGCTCTGACTGTTTGGCAGACGACAGTTTACTAACGGAATTCACAGCGATGGGCACCATGGCAGACGTGCTGGTGGAGGCACTGCCGGAAGACTCGTCCTCAGTCAACCGATTCACACTGAATCTTCTCCTGGATTCTAACGCGTTGTCAGACACAAATTTAGTGACTTTCCCATCCTGCTGGAAAGTTTTGCCAGTCCGGGCTTTGTAAATCTTGTAGAAGGATCTAGAAGCCAGAACCTCCATCTCCTTGCCTTTAGCGTTCCTATATCTCCAGACGTAGTTCTTTCTTCGAATGGCAGACAGCAACATGAGAATGTTCACCCGTGTGGCCCCGTGAGCCCTGAGGAAAAAAAAAAAACTTTGAAATATGTATTCGTTGTTTGTATGTAAAAGTAGGAGGTCATTTATATGTATTGTGACGAGCGAGCTGATTGGTAGAAGAGGGTAATAAACACGATAATTAGGAGGGTTATGAAGATGTCGTAAGGCACTTACCAGATAACAGCAAACGATATGGTCATTATCATCAACATTAAGTCTATCCAGAGGACGAACAGGAAAAACATTTTCGATGCTAGAAAGATACATATGTTCATATATATATATATATATATATATATATATATATATATATATATATATATATATATATATATATATATATATATATATTCGTATATATATATATATATATATATACATATATACAGATTGAGAGAGAGAGGGTGGGGAGGGAGAGTAAGGGAGAGAGACAGGCGGAAAAGCAAAGTTTAGCACACGCCAACCTAAACAAAAATGTTTATCACACACCACTCAGCAGCCATCAAACAATCCACTGCCACTCTATCATCTTGTAAAATATACTGATACGTTTATTTATATATTGTTGAAAGGTCCTAAACAGTTCATTATATGAGAGAAAATATGACATTTATTTGGACGTGTAAAAGTAAATCTGATATTTATCTGGACGTGTACGAATTTTTGTTATTTTTACCGGCTTATAAACAGAACACATTAGCCTATTTCCTGGACATTTACCTGGGCATTTACCTGTCACCCGCTCCTCACAGTCGTAGCCACACTTGGTCTCACACAGCTCCCGACACTGGAAGCCGTAGGTCCACTTGGGGCAAGCTGGGGATATTTTTAGTATCAACAACTGATGTCACTATGTCATATTCTACTCAAAACGTTTCTTAATGGCTACTTAAAGTTTAATGAACAAATAGAGGCTTAAATAATGATAATGTGTTTTCAAAAGTAAACGGTTATGAAAATAACAATACAGAGTATACATTAAAAAAAACGGGCTCCTTAAATATTGCAATTAGAAGCGCGAGTAGTTAAATTACAACTATCAGCATTACAATGCAGAAAATTCAAAAGCCCCGGAGCATATTTTAAATAAATGTCTTTATCACTATTAAAATATTTAGCATGATTTAAATAAAAGGCTTGATCTACGTGATAATATGGGAAATACTTTAGCTCAGTAGCTCAAGCTGCATAAAAATATATGTTTATTTCAGGAATCTTTTGGGGAGGGGGTGGGTTGGAGAAACTGATCCACTCACACCCCTGACGAAACAGAAAAACAGAAAAGTTATAAAGAAAATACATAGTTTAACTAGTCTTTCCCGGAAATTAGAGTGCTTCCCCCCCCCCCCCCCTTCCTCTCCGAAAGTTTCAAGTGTCCCTCTCACAGAGAAAAATGTCTAAAAATAAAAGTGATGAACATTACAATACCACCCTCTCAACACCAATATTTGTATCAACAAAACACCAAAAAATGTTTTTTTTATCTATATTACAATTCTACGACAACAACACCAATATTTGTATCAACAATACACTACTGCGAAAACACCACCAATATTTTGATCAATATTACAATTCTACGGTAACAACACCAGTATTTGTATCAGTGGCGTAGCGAGGTCAGGTGTCACCCGGTGCGGCACTTAATGGTGTCACCCCCCCCAAAGGCGTAGCGACTTCCCGGGGACAAATTTTCTATTTGCACCCCCCCCCTCAAACTTTCGATTTGCACCCCCCTCAAGTTTTCAATTTGCACCCCCCCTCAAACTTTCGATTTGCACCCCCTCAAGTTTTCTCTATATATTTTGCTATTTTTTGCCTTGGTGTCACCCCCCCCCCCCCCCCTAAATGGTGTCACCCGGTGCGGTCCGCACCCCCCGCCCCCCCCCCCCCCCTCTCTACGCCTCTGAGTTGTATTACAATATTACTTTATCGACACCAATATTTAAATTTGTATCAACATTACAATTCTACGACAACACCAATATGTGAATCAACAGTTAAATACTACGTCCTCAACACTAGTATTTGGATCAACATTATATTTCTACGGTAACAACACCAATATTTATATCAACTTTACAGTTCTACGGGAACCATTATTTGTATCAACATTTCTACGGTGTCAAAACCAATATTTATATCAACATTACAATTTTACAACACCAATATTTGTATCAACATTACGTGTTGAGCAGCCGAGGTGCGGGTCTGTCCAGCCAGGTAAGCAGGTGTCACATGAACCATTGACCGGGTCGCAGTCGTTGGCACATTTAGTGCAGGTGTAGGAACAGTTGTAACCATAGTAACCTTTAGCACACTCTGAGGAAAAAAACAACCAAAAACGTTGTATTGTTGTGCTGTATTAAAGAGTTTTTAGATTGATGAAAACCCACATTTTCGAAGTGTATCAAGAACAGAATTGTGTACAAATTAGTGCTGACATAACACAATTACATCAATAGTGTGAATGTATGCAGTAAACTGTCTTGTTTTCAACTACTTACATTAACCCGTTCTTAGGATAAATATTATGTTTGCCTTAGATGTTCCCCCAATGGTCCGATAAAGTTATTAGAGTTAATTTTTTTCAGTGTACTCTACGCTATCTAGGTGCACAAAGTAGTGAACATTGTATTTAAGCTATTATTGTCTTTAAAAAATGTTTTAAATTAATATATTCAAAACTAGTAGGCCTATATGGTTCGTTGATTCTACAAACTAGTGCATTGTTTATTGAATCTAAAAACTATCATTTATTTATTCTACAAACTATCGTTTATTTATTCTACAAACTATCGTTAATTAATTCTACAAATTATCGTTAATTAATTCTACAAATTATCGTTAATTAATTCTAAAAATTATCGTTAATTATTTCTACAAATTATCGTTAATTATTTCTACAAATTACCGTTAATTAATTCTACAAATTACCGTTAATTAATTCTACAAATTATCGTTAATTAATTCTACAAATTACCGTTAATTAATTCTACAAACTACCGTTAATTAATTCTACAAATTATCGTTAATTAATTCTACAAATTACCGTTAATTAATTCTACAAACTATCGTTAATTAATTCTACAAACTATCGTTAATTAATTCTACAAACTATCGTTAATTAATTCTACAAACTACCGTTTATTGATTCTACTCACTCTGATCGCACGCGCCTACAGCTACACAACCCCCTTTATTTTTTCTGATGTTGTGCCCAACACAAGGCATCCCCATTCTCTTGGGTGCTGGGTTGGTGCAGGTTCTGTTACACAGACAGAAACAAATCTTTGTTGTGTGACATATAACACAGAAGTCTAGACAGCTATTACCACACACAGCATCATTTAGTGATAGAACACACGCTTGCTGTGTGTCATCGGCGTTGGGACCAGAATTGGAAAAAACAGTTATCAGTCTCCCACCGATCAAGATGATTCCCCCCCCCCCCCCGTTTACTTCCCATATCCAGTCCGGTATTGGAGTGCAATGCGTGACTATATCGTCTGAACCAAGTGTGCAAGGGACAATAGAGAGGTAAGGAAAATGTAGGTTCCTAATGGCCATGCTGTCAGGTTGGTTTTAGATGTCAACAACTAACACATATTGCTCAATCACCACCAGTACTTTCTTTTCACATTTCTGGTTTTTTATAAAAGAATTCTTGCTCTATTTAGTAAATAACTAGGTAGTATATTTCCAAAATGATGCCAAGTTTTTAATATATTTAAACGTCAATTAAAATTAATTAAGGGAAATTCAGAGATGTACAAGCTAAGATATGAAGGGTGACACCCCAAAGGGCGCCGTTTACATGTACCACCAAGTTACCTGCGAGCTATGAAGGGCGACACCCCACAGGGCGCCTCACACTCCCATGGGTTCCACTCTCCCCACTGGCCGTCCACTGTCAGAAGAAAAAAAATTATTGTGTTTCGAGTGGTGGCAAAACATATACCAGGTCTAACAAATAACATAGTCACTGTTGTAGTTACGTTCTATTGTCTTTGTAGGCCTACTTAGTCAAGTAGTCATAGATTTCATCGTGATTTTGTCTACATACAACACTGAAGTGATGTTGTTATGGTGTCTATATATGTTAGATGACTATAGAGTTATGTTAACCAGATATTTTTATAACGTGTATGTTAATTATTGATTATCGTGGTAATCACTTTACACACATAATCGTGGTAATCACTGAAAAAACACCATCGTGATAATTACTGTATACACATCATATATGTTATCACTGAATACTCATCATCGTATTAATTTTTTAACACATCATCGTGGTAATCACTGAACACATCATCATCGTGGTCAAATATTTAGTGGCTGGACAAAATGACGCCGTCGCTGACTAAAGACCTAGACATCTACGCTATATGTGTTGTATGCATACACGTGTATATATGTGGTAGTCTGCGTGTAGCTAGTTAAACATACGTTGCTGTAGCTAAGAATTGCATCAAGCAGACATGAGTCATTTAGTGCTTATTTTGTCATGTTTTCCCGTAGTAGTGATACTCTCTGATAGATTAATGATGTTGTTATGTAACATATCGCTACCATCACTAGCCATTGACTATAAACATTACTGATTCAACAAAGCTGTAAATGATAAATTATTCAAATCACTTCAAATTTTTTTATAAAAAGTGAATACGAACCTATCATATTGGCCTGTATATCTTCATCAACTAATCCATCGTTATCATCATCTATAGAATATTTATACGACAAAAATATTTACAATGAAAGTGTACCATCTAGTTTAATACTTCTCAGGAAAAGTACAATAAATCTTTTTCTGTGTGTTAAACCTCAATATTAAAAATAATAATAATTATAAGTGTTTTTCGTTAGTTGTATGTGGGTAGCAAGGCAACGGGACATTACTCCCATGTCAATTATCCCCCCCCCTTCCCCCGACGACATTAATCCCCGGAGTAATTGACGGAAGGGGGGTGGTAATGTCCTAGACACAAGTAGTAATGATTCATGTTCACATTTTACTGTAATCAACGGTCAAAAAATAGTAAATACATAAACTAAGATTGAAACATGAAATAACATATCCCTTACCCATTCGGTTGAAAATCTCCTCATCAAAATGAAAATCACAGTCATTGTCCACTAGGTCTGATTCATTCATCAGTTGTATGGTCTTGGTACAATCTTTCACCTACAAAAGGCAACACTTTCATTTTTACATCGTCATAAGGCAATACATTAATTTTTATGGCTACACAGGAAATACATTAATTTTTATGGCTACACCATGCAATTCTTTCATTTTTACATCTTCACAAGGCAATACTGTTAATTTTATAGTTTATACAACTTTGTATAATACATACACGCATATGATTTTGATTTAATTAATTTTATTTTTATTAATTCAGAGGCTAGTGGAGAAGAACAATGCAGCGAAACATGAAGGATTACGTCACATTACGTGGCGCTTTGTGACCCTTTGGCGTTTGACTGGCACCCCATGGTAGGCGCGTAACAAAGGGCGCCTAAAACAGCCGGGTTAGGAACTAAAGACAGCAGTTACATTTACGTACGAACAAAAATATTTTGATATATAGAGAACGAGAAAGCCTCTGGTAAAAAAAATGGTTCCTGAAATATGGAAAAAGTTGAAGTAGATATAATCTAAAGTAGATGTCTTACACGTGAAATGATGAAGCCTCTGGTTTGAATGTATCTCAAGTTGCTTTGAAAACAGTAAACATAACAGCCGAACCCGTGAGACCGGCCCTGCAGATAGGCGTAGCCAACGTCTTCCTCGATCTGATGGTTCACCGTCTGCCAAGAACGGTCACCCAAGATGCTCTTCCACACCCAGCCTCTGGAACAATCACATGTGATATTGCTGAGTCAGCATAAATATTTGGATCAATGTGATATTGCTGAGTCAGCATTAATATTTGGAACAATGTCATGTGATATTGCTGAGTCAACATACATATTTGGAGCAATCACCTAAGTCATGAATTACCCCTAGCAACCAACAACATACCTAACTAGCTTCCCTTCTACACGCACATAAGGTATATCATCACCTCTAGCCATCAACAACATACCTAACTAGCTTCCCTTCTACACGCACATAAGGTATATCATCACCCTTAGCAACCAACAACATACCTAACTAGCTTCCCTTCTACACGCACATAAGGTATATCATCACCTCTAGCCATCAACAACAGGTAGACCTTCAAATTTTTGATGGACGGAAACATCGAACTGGAAGAGTTCATTCAAATTGTGTATCAAAATATATTTAATGTGTCTGTAGTTTTATGTTGGATAAATGTATTTGACTCATTGTGTCTGTTAATATGTTTGTTTCGTTCAATTAAGATCAGTCTACATAACTTACTGCACATATCTAGTATAAGCGCATATATATATATATATATATATATATATATATATATATATATATATATATATATATATATATATATATATATATATATAAAGCAATGTATGTGTGTGTGTCTGTGTGTCCTTTATGCATTACTACACCTCTCATCACATCGCCGTGAAACTTTGGGAAGTTGTTGAGAATATTCCTGGGGAGGTTTCTGCGAAAAAAAAAATTTCAAATTCGCAGGGGTGGCGCCCCGGCAGGGCGCGATTTGTTTTTCTCTATATACGGTATATAAAAATAAAAGTCTATTTTGATTTCCCACTGTTCATCCGATAGCCATGAGACTTTGGGGAGTTCATTATACCACTCTAGGGAAGGGTTCTGTAAAAAAATAATTTTTAATTTCGCAAGGGCGGCGCCAGTGGAGGGTGCGATTTTTCTCTATATACGGTATATAAAAAAAAAAAGTGAACTGCAGTGACACCATTCTTACGATCGCCATGAAACTTTGGTAAGATGTTGAGAATACTCCTGGGGAGGTTTTTGCGCAAAAATCATTTTCAAATTCGTAGGGGTGGCGCCCCGTCAGGGCGCGATTTTTTTTCTCTATATACCGTATATAAAAATAAAAGTCGATTTTGCTTTGGCATCGTTCATCCGATAGCCATGAGACTTTGGGGAGTTCATTATACCACTCTAGGGAAGGGTTCTGTAAAAAAATAATTTTTAATTTCGCAAGGGCGGCGCCACGGGAGGGTCCGATTTTTCTCTATATACGGTATATAAAAATAAAAGTCGATTTTGGTCTAGCATCGTTCATCCGATAGCCATGAGACTTTGGGGAGTTCATTTCTCTAGGGAAGGGTTCTGTAAAAAATAATGTTTAATTTCGCAAGGGCGGCGCCACGGGAGGGTCCGATTTTTCTCTATATACGGTATATAAAAATAATAAAAGTGAATTGCAGTGACACCGTTCATCCGATAGGCATGAAACTTTGGGGAGTTCATTATAAAACTCTAGGGAATGGTTCTGTAAAAAAGTACTTTTAATTTCGCAAGGGCGGCGCCACGGGAGGCTGCGATTTTTCCCTATATACGGTTTATAAAAATAAAAGTCTATTTCGCTTTCACACCGTTCATCCGTGTACCATGAAACTTTGGGGAGATGATTAGATCACTCTATGGTAGGGTTCTGCAAAAAAATATATTTTTTAATATTGCAAGGGCGGCGCCCCCGGGGAGGGGAGCGATTTTTTTTCTCTATACACGGTATATAAAAAATAAAACTCGGATGCGGTTCATCCGAGTGCCATGAAACTTTAGGGAGTAGATGAGAATACTCCCGAGAATATTTCTGCGAAAAAGAAAACTAAAGTTTCTTACGGGCGGCGCTATATAGGGTACAACTTTCGTCAATACACGGTTTGGCGCCCAGAGTTTTAGAGTGCCTAAGTTGGCACTTGGCATCCGTTAATCGAGCGTCCTGCATAGCGAGTAAGGGGTACTACTATATTCAGCGGTAAAACTACAACAGGCTTATAAAAATAACTTTGTAACGCGAGGAAATCCTTCTGTACAGTTTCGTCACCTTGCGAAAGATGAAAAAAATAACTGTTTGAATATGAGGAGCCTACTGTAGAGTTTCGTCACTTTGCGAATGATGCAATAAGCATCTATTATTAGACAATCCAGACCGAAATTGAGACCGAGCATCTAATAATAGACCATTAGTAACGCTAGCATATTGCATCAGTCACACTGATATTTAAAACACGTCAAATAATTTTTTTACGTGTTAAAGAAAAAAATCCTGATCATTTGTGTCACATTAGCGAATGACGAAATCTGCATCATTATTAACAGGATGCTATTTGGCCGATGGCGCCTGTTAGTTTTAAGGAGCCAGGGGTAGTACGCCGCGCCTAT
This sequence comes from Physella acuta, assembly GCF_028476545.2. NCBI lineage: Eukaryota > Metazoa > Mollusca > Gastropoda > Physidae > Physella > Physella acuta. The sequence goes on from NW_026731583.1 coordinate 848,592, forward strand.
GCGGTAGTGTAATCGGGGGGAGGGTGTGGGCCCTGAGAGCGCCCCTCTACGTCTCTGACACAGAGGCGGTCACCGAAGTTTGTTCTACCATATTATTTCGGTGAGTGATTAATGTACACTCAATGTTTTCATGCGGTAGTGTAGGTAAACCCGTGTCCCGATATTTATGATAGAAGCGCAGGCATTGTTTTTTTTTTAAAAGAACTCACTTTTAGAAAAAACGGCCACGCGTCTAAGAACATATGATTGGTAACGCGTTGGTGAAATCCTTCTAATACATTTCGTCAAACTTTCTTCTATCCCCGCGGCAACGCGCGGGGGACGGGTACGCTAGATATATATATATATATATATATATATATATATATATATATATATATATATATATATATATATATATATATATATATATATATACATATATATGTATGTGTGTGTGTGTGTGTGTGCGTGCGTGCGTGCGTGCGTGTGTGCGTGCGTGTGTGTGTGTGTGTGTGTTAGTGTGTCTTAAGCCTTTTGTCCCAATGATGCATTGGATGTGTGACCAGTTTCCACTTACTTCCATAAGTAAAGATTGTAAAAGAGGAAGGTCGGCACCACGATGGTCATTGACAGTCCAACCTCTGGATGCCCACACGATCCCTGCAGTAGCAAGAAGCAGACGATAGGCTTGTCGGCCTCCAGTAGTCGCGCGCCTTTTTTCTCAATCTGCCGAGTGGAGAACTCTACTTCACTCAACTATGTCTTGCTCTATTTTCATGTGTCTATTTGTAAAATGGGTTATACTCTATTAACAATTGTAACATAACGTACGTTTCGATGTTTTGAGACTTATTGGATAATAGATATGCGACGGAAGAAGACAGATTTCCAGTGATATCCCAATATTATATTTTATAGAAAAATTATGCCCAAATAAAATGGCATAGGCTACTTCAACCCGATTTTAAAAAAACACAAAAAAACAACTGTATGACTTATCAAGGTAGACACAATAACTAAATACTTGAAATTTCAAAGTATTTATTCTACAATAACGATATCTTAATGATTTCTCGTGTATACTTATTCTGAAATGTGTTAATTTATGGTCATTACTCATTTTCACTATAGTGATATATACTTATCGGCGTTACTTATACAACTTAAAAATAATAGAATTTTTGATTTCACTGAACGTTCAATGCTGACATTGAAAGCAGACTGTCCTGAAAATATGACGTACAAACATTCAATACTGACATTACTGTCTTGTAAATACTACGTACAAACATTCAATACTGACATTACTGTCTTGTAAATACTACGTACAAACATTCAATACTGACATTTACATACTGTCCTGAAAATATGACGTACAAACGTTCAATACTGTTATTAACTAACTTTCCTGAATATATGACGTACAAACAATCAATACTTACATTCCTCGGCTGTCCAGCTCTATCCAGTTCTATCATAGTGCTGTCCTGAAAGTATGACGTGGCGATCTCCACGCGCGTGTTGTCCTGAGAGGACACGACGATGATGATCCGGTAGGACCCGGGCACGACGGGATTTGGGAGCAGAAAACTTTTGCCGTAGCTCTCCACGGGGGGCAGCATGTCTGGAAATATGGTAGGGGGTCGTAGGGGGTCACAGGGTGTGTAGGGGGTCGTAGGGGGTCGGAGAGGGTCATAGGGAGTCGTAGGGGGTCGTAAGAGGTCGTAGGGGGTCGTAGGGGGTCATAGGGGGTCGTAGGGGGTCGTAAGAGGTCGTAGGGGGTCGTAGGGGGTCATAGGGGGTCGTAGGGGGTCGTAAGAGGTCGTAGGGGGTCGTAGAGGTTTGTAGGGGGTCGTAGGGGGTCGTAGGGAGTCGTAGGGGGTCGTATGTAGATGGTTACATGACTGGAGGTCGTAGGGGGTCGTAGGGGGTCGTATGTAGATGGTTACATGATTGATTAGTCAGGGGGTCTTAAGGGGTCAAATGGAGATGGTTACATGATTTAATAGTCAGGGGGTATTAGGGGTCGGATGGGGATGGTCACATGACTAAATACTTAGTGGTTGGTGGGGCTAGTATGCAGTGTTACATTGCTATAGGATCAGAGAGTACTTCGGGTAATATGAAGATGGTTTCATGACTGAATTTTAAGTGCACATGATAAAGGTCATATGGAGAAGGTGATGTGACTAAATAGCATTTGAAAGAGATCGTATGCAGATGATGACATTACTGAATACATAGTGTTTAGAAGGTAGTATGTAGATTATGACATTACTGAATACATATTGTTTAGAAGGGTAGTATGTAGATTATGACATTAATGAAAACTATGTGACTGAGCGGAATTAAAATATTTACTGTAAACCACCTACACTTTCACCACGCAAACACTATAGTTTTTCAATTATAATCATACGTCCTTAAAAACATACTGTTCAAATTCCCATCTATTTGGCTATATTTAAATTTACAATCCGTGCTCTAAAAAAGGCTTTAATAGTGGTTTTATTATCGATTTGTTTGTGCTCTTTTTTAAATGTGTTGTTATTTTTGCAGATTTAAAAAAAAATCTTTAATGGCGATTGGCATTTGAAAATTTGGGTGTGAGCAAAAATTTTGTTATATGTTACGATGAAAACAAAATCTCAAACTGCGAGACAATGACTTACTCTATATTCGTAGTTTAAAACTATGTTACAGGAACATCAGCCAATACTTGCCAAAAATAAAATTTGTGTGGGAGGGAGGGGGGGGGGGGGTGACAGGACCGTCAGCCAATACTTGCCAAAAATAAAATTTGTGGAGGAGGGGGGGGGGTGACAGGAGCATCAGCCAATACTTGCCAAAAATAAAATTTGTGGGGGAGGGAGGGAGGGTGGGGGGGGGGTGACAGGACCATCAGCCAATACTTGCCAAAAATAAAATTTGTGGGGGAGGGAGGGAGGGTGGGGGGGGGGGGGGGGGTGACAGGACCATCAGCCAATACTTGCCAAAAATAAAATTTGTGGGGGAGGGAGGGTGGGTGGGGGGGGGGGGGGTGACAGGACCATCAGCCAATACTTGCCAAAAATAAAATTTGTCCTCGGCGGGTTGTGACAGAGATGGGAGGTGACCCCAGTGGAGCGACAGCTGCCGGCGATGACACCAATAGGTCGGTCACTCGTCAGGTGGAGCTCTGGGTGAGGTGAGAAAATATAGGTCAAGCACACGTACACTTGACAAGGTCAGGTCATCAGGCTTAGGTCAAGGTCACGACCTACACTTAACCAGGTCAAGTCATCAGGCTCAGGTCAATATCTTGCTTGGGGTTTCAATAAGTTGGTTCAGTAAAACAATACATAAATTACCAAACTCTAGCCTTCAACAAAGTACTGATTAAAGTACGAACCTTCAACAAAGTACTAATTAAAGTACTAACCTTCAAGTACTGATTAAAGTACCTATCAATAAGTTTTGTTAAAAACACTGATTAAAACAGTAATCTCTTAGCTTTGATAAGATATTGCTTATTGTATAATAATAGCATTGAATGCTAAAAAAAAATAAATAAACAGCTTAGAAAATTGAGCTTTTACTTTCTTAGGTTGTCAACCATGGACTTGAATAATAATATACAACACTTCGTATGATACAAACATAGACCTAAAGTATATGACAAATTAAATATTGAAAACAGTTCATCACTGTTCTCTGAATTGTTACTTAGTAACACTTCACTAACGCTATAATCATTGGATTTGAGTGAGCATTAATGTATAATCATTGGTTTAGAGTGAAATTATTGGATTTGGGTGAAATCATTGGATTTTAGTAAAGCGCTTGGTGTAACATCGAACCTAACTTCTTAAAACTGCCTATAATATTTGTTATTGAGCTTGGTTAAATCAAAGCTAGCGGTACGTACATGGAGAATAGTTCAAATTTGAACTAGTGTATAACAGTTAAACTGAAACAACACCTCTAAAATAATCAGCCACCGTGCTGGCCTATAGATTACACAAAACAGATCAACAAATCAGTGGCGTAGCGAGGTCGGGTGTCACCCGGTGCGGCACTTAATTTGCACGTTCGATTTGCACACCCCCCCCCCCTCAAGTTTTTCTCTATATATTTTGCAATTTTTTGCCTTGGTGTCACTCCCCTAAATGGTGCCCCCCGTCGCGGTCCGCATCACCCACCCCCACCCCCCCCCCCTCTCGCTACGCCTCTGCAACAAATACAAACCTTCTAATTCATCGGGGGACTCAATCGCCGTGGGACAATTAGCGAAAGTGTGGGCCTGTTCCCTGTGTAAACATCACATAAAAAATAACCAGTCGGAATACATTGTTTCAATATCGTAAACAACACAAGCTAGCAATTATGTTTACTGTAGCTTAACATCATAACACCAGAAGACAAAAAGACTGCTTACAGTGGTTAAATAACACAAAATATCTCACTTTATTGGTCTCGTGCTTTACTTACTGCAGTTTTGAAATCTCATAGGATCGTAGAAAACACTTGCCCTAAGTAATCGCTAAAATCGCAACTAGAAAATATTTCTTATACTGGTTTACATAGAAGGCAATTTACGAGTTTTATTTTTTTTTAAATTAATTTGACATCTGTTTAAAATTAGTGAAAAAATATCTTGCTTGTATAAATTACCTGCCCATTCGTACAAATCTGTCCGGCAATCCTCGACTTGATGCCCTGACATTCGCTGGTTCGTCGCCAGAGAGTAGAGTGTAGGTGGGGAACTGGCTGGAGTAGAGGGGGTACAAACATTACTTCACTAAATTAACATCGATTCGGGTTTTGTATACTGATTTCAGTAGCTTTCTAATTTGTCTCTCTTTGCCAAGTTGTAAAAAATGGCATTTGGAAACACAGTAATGCTGTTAACTTTCGATTTCAGATTTCAATAAAATTTCAATTAAACACTTTAAACAAACAGCTTGCCTTAAAAGTAAAGTAAAGTGCAGTGATATAAAACTTGATGATGAAGTATTCTACACACACAACTTACCTCAGTGTAAAGATGAAGTACTCAAGACCAAACCCACTGACTGGGATACAGTGTATAAAATCTGTCCAGCCACTTGCAGCTAAAGATAAGAAAACATCCAATGTAAACTGACCATTGCCTCTGTACACAGTAACTCCAGATTCCTGTTCCTCGTCTCTTCTATAGGGGAAAATTATTATTGTAAATAATTATATGTTATACTATACTTACTTTTACATTATTATAATTATGGATTAAAATATAGAATAATACAGTCATTACTATAATTTATATTACATCATAATTGTATTAATTAATTTATTATATTTAAATAATAAACCAATATAATATTGTAATATTATAAATATTCATATAATCTACAATGTGCAATATGTATACATATATTTTTCAAAAGATATATATTATATAGGCCATATATATATATATATATATATATATATATATATATATATATATATATATATATACTTAGGACTTTTAAAACCGTTTCCCTGTGTATCTCACCTAAATAAATGTATGGGTATATCAAAGAAGGTGACCCACAGCTGGTCAACACGTTCTGTCGTCCTTTCGACTTGTGTCGTGTCGGTTTGTGTCGTGTAGGTGACCGTCTGGGTGACCTCGGTGCACTCGATGAATGGGCTGATGACGTGGGACACGGCGGTGCTACCCTCGGGCAGTGCAGGTACCTTGACGACAAAGTAGTCGCCCAGTGTGGTGGAGGGCAGAGCTGGAAGGGCATTGTGGGGCAGTTAGTGAGGCAGCGTCGGTTAGTGGAAGACAAAGTGGTCATGTTGTTTGGTAGAGGACAGAGAAGAATTACCATGTTAGCACTATGCGCGTGGAGTTTTAATCATCACTAGACAAGACTATAACGCTTTTTGCTTTTGTCAGATAAAATCAAAAGCAAGAAATAAATAATTTAGAGCCTTGTTAGCTTACCCGCAGGTTAATTTTAGAGTCGACCAAAGTGTCCATCGACTGTTGGTCTCTTTAAATTTTAAACAAAAAATAGGCCTATATTGTATATAAATAAGTATTTAGGCTCCCTAGAACATAAATTGAACATTAGCTAGTCTTTCTAGCAATTAAACTAACCTTGCACAAGATATTTGGACAGCAAAGCCACATACACAACTGCCTGCAAGAAAAAGCTCTAGGAAATATGTACATAATCATAATATATTTACACGTGTAACACTATATTAAAATCTGTTTCTGAATTTTATTTTTTATTTTAGGATTAATAATTCTATTAAAAAATGATGTAATTTGTTTTAATCAATATAGCAAAGTCAATTGTATCAATAAAAATTAACATAATTATTGTAGTTGTGCAGCCTTGAGGAGGTAGTGTAGATAACATTGTATGTGGGCAAAGTTTGGAAGTTGGTTTTGGGCGTGTTATAATGCAGAGATATTATGTGCGCGTGAAGGGTTTTCAGAGGGGGTTTTGCATGTAATTTTTTTCTACCAACGTATTTTAATCTAGTAATACGCCAATTGTATGAAAGTCTTTTGTTGGCTTGATTTTTAATCATCGCAAAACGATCATAATATCTACCACAAAGATCTAGAATCTAGATCTAGATCTAGATCTATATCTTAATGTCGACAGAAGTGCCAAATAATAGACCTTTTTGTATCTGATAAAATGTAGACCTGTAGGCATAAGCTTATTTATTGAAATAATATTGCACATACAGTATTAAAGTAGTCTCCTTGAAACATTTTACACTTTCATATTGCTATTGCTTTAAATTTCGTGGAAATTTGATTTCCTTATCAAACAAATCATATTTATAAAATACTGCATCCTTCCTGTACTGGTGTAAAGCGGTGCGTTGTGCATTGTTGCACGATGCGCATTTTACAGTGAGAAGTTTGTCAATCACACTGGTCAACAGTGCAGTTATTATTAACTTTAAAAGGCCGTATTGTTATTCCATAACATAGGCTGATCATGAATACAATCATTGAAATTATAATTGGATTTTACTTTGAATAAATTTCAACTGTTTTATTTTTCATTTTAAATTTATTCACTATAACTTCAGCTTCCTTTGAAATAGGTAGATCTATATATTACTATATAATGATGTGGTATTAAACACGACTAGACATAGAACTGAACACTATACACTATATATACTGTGGTAGATACAGCTTTAAGTTAAACTTCTGCTTAGTCCATTCCTTATCTGGCGAAATATAAAATGTATATAGTTTAAATAGAAAATATAACTTTTAACTAATTTCCGACCACCGAAAATTTAAGTGCGCTACCCGGAAATTTCAAGTGCAACCTCCGCTTTAAAAAACCTGAAGAACAATTGTCTTGATTCTTCTGACGAGCAACATTCCACTGAGTAGTTTATATCAAGTAGTCACACAGAGCCCCAACAGGGTTGACAAAAATATAAACTGATTGACAGATTCACTTTGTCTCTTTTAATGCCTACTCTGTCATATACTTATATATTTCAATTTTTCATTGATTAATATCTCAATGAAAAGAATAGAAAATAAAAATTCTGTCCAGGTATAGTGATCAAATATTTTTATTTTTAAACAACAAAATACAAAATCAAAGCAATAAAGTTAATCACATCTCAACAAACAGATTCCAAATAAGTAGGGCCTAGTTTTATTTATAAAACACTATTGTTCCTTATTAAAAGAAAATAGACTAACACATTATATTTTATGCTATGTACTTCCACTTTTATCCTTTCGGATGTGTAAATAATGTTTCAATATTGTGTTTTTTGTTGTGTTATCATTCATGTTTCAGTGGACAAAACACATTTTGTTTACCAGTGTGTGTTACATTACTAGTTTCCTCTCACTCAAAATAAACAGAACAATCCTTTAAGTTAACTTCATTACTTTACTCAAACAATACAGCTCTGATCACACTCACACGGCACATAACAACATATCAGCTTTGATCATTATATATTGTCTACCAAACATCATTTATTCACCTGATACCAAGCAACAACAGTCCTTAACTAAACTGTCTACATACTTTATCTTCTTCACATTGCATTTTTCCTGAAAAATAGTTTCCTCTTTCAACATTCGTTACAAATTCTTCCCCCATGTCGGACATAGTTCCTTTACACATCGTGTGATTGTGTCCAGAATATACCCCCCCTCTCAGACTGTATTTACTGTTGCCCGTATCTGACACAGCACACACGTCTGTAACTTTATCTGACTATCTTCCACATAAAATGCTCAACATTTGATAATTCGTACTTTTGCTTCAGTAACCTTACACATTCTATACTTGCTTTCAATGTAAGCTGTAAAAATCCTCTCTTCTCATTGTCCCTAACACTATTCTATCTCTCAAAAATGATTCTGACACATGTTCAAAACATTTTACGATTTCATCAATCTGCGTAAAGCAATCACAAATTCTACAATTTTCTTATCTGATTCATGATTCTTTTTGTTAAATATGAATTTTTCAAATGTCCACCCACCTTTACTTTCCCAAACGTGAGCTGGGTGGACTTAGTGACGTTCCAATGACTTAAACTCGAGACTCTCGGGTTAGTAGTCTAGCGCTCTACCACTAGGCCAGGCCGTCCCACAAGTGTTTCTAATAACTTAAGTAAAATTCAAATCCATTAAACATGATAGTAAATCATAAACGACTGTAGCTTTTTGTAAAATGATTTTAAAAGAAGCTAACGCTTCCTTTTTACAACTGTTAAGTACTTATGAGAAAACAAGTGAATTGAGAATAATATGACAAGGAAGCGTTCCCTTCACCTTTAATTGCTAAAGATAAAAATTCACCCTTCTTCATTAAGACAGCAGTACTGCATACACCTGTTGAATTTTCCCTTGTTGTTTTGGACATGCTAACTGAGTTTGTATTGAAGACATTAAGTGTATGGTATATTCGCACATCAATTACACCATCATTGCATTGATGAAGACAAAAACTAGCAGCATAGAGGCCATCAACAGGAGCAGTGAACTTTCCAGTGGCTGGGTTAAAATGGTTTCCTGAGTTTAAGGTAACATCATCGAAATTTAGAAGATAGCAATAACAGTTTTTAACTAGTGGTACATTGTTCCGAAATGAAGCTGAAAATCCTATTACATTGGCATTTCGCTGTGTTTTTAGATCTGTAAAAAAAGATAAAACTTTGGGTTTAGCTCAATATACCTTTTTTTCTATTACTTACCTATAAATAAAATAATAACATTACACATTAAACTTAACGTTGCTAATATTACAGAAACATAAATATATTTATTACCATAAAAAATGTATTGTTTATGCATTTAAGCTTGAAAACACCTGGCTTAAATAATTTACCACCCTTGATTGGTAAACTTTGTATTGATTTGACTTACTGAGTGCTAAAACCTCTGCTTTCAATGTGGCCACATCATCTTGTAATCCACGAAACTATCAAAGAGATATGCTACTGTGAATTAATTTTGAATCTGCTACTTTTCCCTCATTTTTAACTTAAAGATAAAATGATTCTGTTTATCATCTTTCTAGTAAGTTAAAAATCAGATTGCAATATTTACCTCTTTGCATTTTTCTGCTCTAGCAACTTCTTGAGTATTAATGACTTGAAGCAGCTTTTCAATGGGCATCAATCTTTGTAGCAGAATATTGGTGACAACACCATACTAAAAATAGTATTGAAAAGTAGGCCTACTAATCTTATAAACAGAGCTGATATTTTATTGATATTTTTTTAATAATTCAGATATTTTACTGTTTTTAAAATATATTTTTACATTTAAAAATGATAGTGTTTTATTATTTTATTAAGTGTGGCACTTAAATTTTAATTAGCTACATTGAAGTGTTGGAAAAAATAATATAAGGATAGTAAAAAAACAATAAAAGTTAGAATTATTGGAATTGACTAAGAGTAAAATTACTTTTCTAGCACTTTTTCATTTAATGCATATTTAATGTAAACCATTTTTGTAACTGTTTGATTATAATTCTACTAACATACCTTTACTTCTAATTTTTCCAAATCTTTTTCAATATTCAGCAGGGCCTGAGATTGGTTTTCTTTAGATTTGCCGGTTAATTCTGTTAACTTTAACATGTCATCCTTATTGTTATCAATTTTATTCTGGATTATATTTAACCCAGAATTCAAGTGTGCCAGATTTGTCTCACAATTCTCTAAAGATTTTGTATTTGTTTTCAATTTACTGAACATATCTACTTCATTGTTTTTTAAAGCTCTTATTTCTTGTGTTATTTTAGTTATGTTTTTATTAAATTCTTTAATTTGCTTTGAAAACAGTTTTGTTTGAGCAATTTGTTTTTTTATAAAGTTTTCTACCCTGGCCTCCATCTCCTGTTGTTGTGTTGTCACAGCTTCCTTCCACTGCTTCATTTCATAACCTTCTTCTTTGCTTTCCAATTTTGCTTGTTTTAAACCAGAAATGAAATCTTCTAAGGCTACAAGCCTTGAATTCATTTCTTCATCTAAGTTGTAATTTTGGAATGAGAAGAAAAAAACAAAAGTTTAAGTTGTTTAAATTTTTTTGAATTTCTTTCATAATTTGCACCTCACATCTTAAAGTAAAAGTGTTTATCTTCTGAACAATTAAACCAAGCTCAACTTTTTCATTTTACTAATTCAAATATCAAAACTTAAGTCATTTAACATTATTGTTTCAACAGTTCTTTAACAAAGCTTTTTAAAACTGCAGCATTTAAGTATTTTTTAAAGTCACACACACACACATATTATATATATATATATATATATATATATATATATATATATATATATATATATATATATATATATATATATATATACGATACTGCGTTTACTTGAATAAGCTGATTCATTTAGTGTTACAGAGGGCTTTTCATACTGTTTTGTAGGAGACTTCAATTGTGCTGATGTTCCTGAAAACACAGATTCATATGTTAGATTTATTGTGCTGTCTAGAAAACATTTAATTTCAATAACAGGAAAAATTAAGGCCAGTAGTGTAATATATTTTTGTAGACATACTTTATTTACTAGGCTATGTATATATATAAAAGGCGTATTTAACTTTTAACAGATAAAATATCAGTAAAGATTGCACATTCAACTATGCTTTATCAACACTTTAGCTTAACTGTATCATTGATTTTAACAATAAACCTATTAGATAGGTAGAAAACTTTAAGAAGAATATTTTTATATCTAAATAAACCATTTACATACAATTGCAACTAATGAAAGAATTTTTTTAATATGGTTTAAGCTTTTGATATAATCTTTTATATTATTCCCGTTAGAAAAGCTATAGATTTTAGAGATGACAACTAAGCATATGTCTGACCTGTATAAAAGTTTATAGTTTCCAACAATTTTCCACTGGCTCCTGAAAGCATGACATGGATGTCACTAAATGACATGTTGCCTTGGTCTGGTGCCTCTATCCAGCTTCTAGCTTTTGTGACTGTCTTTATGGTTAAAATGGTGCATTAAATATTCCGTTATGATCAAGTAGACTACTGTTACATTATTGATTTGTTGTTAGCAAGCAGCATTTTAATCAAGTACATATATTTAGGCTTTGAACAAAGTGTATTGTTTTTATCTACCAAAGGTTAGGAAGATGTGAAAAATAAATGTGCATACTTTTTACACAAACATAAACAAGGTAATTAAAAAGTCTAGTGACAATTTTAGCGCAATTTCCTTATGTTATCTAAAAATAGCTCTGTCGTAGCTTAAATCAAGAGCAGGGTTAGTAAAACCATTGGTTAGTTATTAAAACGTTTTTTATTAATTTTTTTCAGTATTTTACATGTTTTATTTACAATAGAGTTACATGACTAAAAACCATTGCGCGCCTACTGAACGTGATGGCGCAGCCATGGAACGCGATGGCGCAGCTATTGAACGTGATGACGCGTGTGGTGTGGTTGGAAAAAATGCCTACTAATTCGGTCCAAATTTTAATTAATACAAAATTTTTTTTGTGACCGAACGAAAGGATATTTTTGAAAACTTTCTTCGGCAATATTGTTCTAAATTATGGCAGAAATCGATTGGTACATGTTTCAAGTCGCTTAGTGGTCTGGTTGCCAAGATATGGGCCAAAAACTGCATTTTTCGAGGTTTTTTGGCTTTTCCGGGAAATCCATGAAAGAAACCCGTAATTTTTATGGCCTATGTTCATCCTCGTAACTTGCTTAACATAATTGCTTTTGGAACTAGTCATCGATATTTCTTCGTTGAGAAGAAGATACGACTTAAAGCCCGGACACACATTCATCCATACATTCATATATTCATCCATTCATTCATCCATCCATTCCCAGAAATGACGAGTTAATAAACGCAATTCTCCAGAATGGAAATTGCGCTAAAAAATTAGAAAATTTTCAGCATAAAATAAAAACATTTCGTGAGAATATTTAGTAAAATAAACATGACAAGTATTTTTAAAAAATAGGTTACAAAAATAATAATCGAAATCAAATCATTAGCCTATTATCACAAGCCTGTTTAAGTTTGTTTTTACAGTAACCTACACTATAGTAATGTATGTAAATCAATCGTAAGCTTTTTTTTTTTGTATTTGTTTTTTGTGGTAAATGATGTATTTTGGCAAACATGCCCTAACAGAGACAATGAACATTTCTTGAGGTGAAAGTATATGTAGCAAATATCACGCAGTGGCGTAGCTAGGATTTTCGGGCACCTATGCAAAAAAAATGAGGTTGAATACGTTTTAGCGACCGCCAAAGGGTGTCACGCTAGTGACGTGTTACACTAGCCGGATGCCACCCCAGGTTCTGTTTAATCATCGAGCATAGAGGCTCACCGTAGGGTGCTCCTATGCTTGGTGTTATCCGTAAGCCGGGGGCGCCGAAGGCAGCCCCTGTTGCAGTTTAATCTTTGAATTACTAGTACCCCTGCGATTTGGGGCGCCCAACCTTTACTACTGCTGGTGCGCTGGAGGACACCCCTTATTCGATTTAGTTATCGATTTTAATAGCACACCGTATCCTTAGTAAATGGCGCTCATTAAAACGAATATAGTCGCCGTAAAGCACACGGGGAGCCTAGGGTGCACTGGGGGGGGGGGGGGGGGGGGGGGGGCGGCTGTGGCACCTGTGCGAATTTGACCGCTGCGCCGGACTTTCAATCAACGGATCCAAGTTGCAAAGATAGCCGCTGGGAAACAGCACCGCCTTATTAACGTGGAGCCGCAATAAAAAAAACGAGCCGACCCGCTGCGTATCATACGCCGCTATTTAGTTGTTTTTTTTCTTCTACTTTTCAGTAATTTATAATTTGTGAATTCGACAGTACCAATGCTGCCACTGAAAATATTTGCTTAAAAACACTAACCCCCCCCCCCCCCCCCACGTGAAAGCAGCCTCCTCTTAGTTACCTCCTCTAAGTTCAAAATCGTTTCAAACTAAATTATCTGCCCCTAATAGCCGTCACCAAACCCGTCTCTATGATTGTAAAATGTAAACAGCGTAACCACAGCTCACCAGACAATGTGGGGGTGGGGTGGGGGTGGTAGTGATAGTGATAGAGAGAAAGAGAGGGGACTGCAAGGAGGCGCTTGCAGCTTGTTTTCTAACGGCTCCCAGAAGAGAATTATATATATAGATAATGCTAGACACTTTCCCAAATGCCAGAGTTTTTTTCATTCAAGTTTTCGGAAAATAATGTCAAAAAAACACTATGTGGGGTATTCTCAACGACTTCCCGAAATTCTTCTTGGCGATTGAATATTATAATCATTAAAAAAGTTAAAAAAAAACCCCACGTTTTCTGATTGAACTAAAAAGTAGAAAATAAATGTTATACATCACAATAATGCAAGCGATCACTCTACTATAAGCGATCAAAAACGTGGGGCGCCGTGATTTTCTTACAGTTTCTAATACTATTGTATTTGAAACTGTAAGAAAATCACGGCGCCCCACGTGCAAGAACTCGACCATATCGTCTCCCCCATACTGGCCACCAGTTGTTACGTTCTGGTTGTTTGTACACAAACACTGCGTGAACACTAGTCAGTAAGCAAAAAGAGGGAGAGTCCCGAGCCTTGTTTTCATCAAATTACAGTTACTGGGTTATGTCCCTTTTCCCCCCCACGTTTTTGTACAATTATATAGCGGCCTAAAATGATCAATAAAATGTTTCCATGGATCAATTTAGTAATAATAACAATTGAATATTCTATGGTCATCGGAAACAAAGCTTCCCTGAAAATTTCAGGGCGCTAGCTAACCGGGAAGTGCCCAAAATTTCGATCGCAAGATTTGATTGGAGAACCAAACAGACGCGAAAGCAAGTTAAAGAAAACGTGGGAAAAAATTCAAAGATTTATAGGATTAGTAGCGCCTTAAGGGTCTTAGTTGTCTACCCCCCCCCCACGCACACATTGAATGCCAATGCCTGTACAGTAAAGAGGGGACTGGGGGGCCTTTTTGGAACATCTAACGTGGGCCCCTACGCCTCGCTGTCGCTAGCTTTACGTTAGCTACGCTACTGCTATCAAGTAGAAAATGAAAAATTTCGACTATTAATGATACATGTATTCACTCAATGATAATATTTAAACTTATTTAGGCAGTTTAACAATATACCATTCAATTCATAATTATTATACCTATATAAATTAGGCACAGATTCATATGATAGAGAGAATTAATTACATAGTGTAAACAATGTTTAGACCAAGTTAGTTATTTTTTAACAGTCGTTTGATTTCGATGGTATCACAATTACCTGTTTGATGAACTGATCTAAGACACCTTGTAACTCACTTTGCTGTTCTTGCAAACAAACAACGAGGAGTTGCAAGTATTTCCTCGATTGCTGACTTAGTGCCATCATTTAATTAAATAATTTAAATCAGTTAAGTGTTGTATAAATATTACAAATGAATAGCCTGTAGCATAATATGGACTTTAGACCCTACGCCTACAGTCTAGACAGCTCTGGCTATATTTATGTTATCTGCAAATCGGGAAACATCAGCAAGGACGAAAAATATTAAGGGGAAAATCCGATTTCAGTTTCGTTTTCGACATTGGCTGAAATATAAAATAAGGCCATGAGTTGAAAACTATTAAAATACAAGCCGACCCGCGGCATATCATACGCCGCTATTTAGTTGTTTTATTTTCTACTTTTCAGTAATTCATAATTTGTGAATTCGACAGTACCAATGCTGACACTGAAAATATTTTCTTTAAAACACTATCAGTAGGTCGTTAAGGACGATACCTCCACCCTTCTTTCCCCCAACCCCTACCCTACACCCCCCCCCCCCGTGAAAGCAGCCTCCTCTTAGTTACCTCGCCTAAGTTTAAAATAGTTTCGAAATAAATTATCTGCCCTAATAGCCGTCACTAAACCCGGCTCTACGATTGTAAACATTTAGCGTGAACCACAGCTCACCAGACCATGTAGGGGTGGGAGTGGTAGGGATATGCCTAGAGAGGAAGAGAGGGGCCTGTTAAGCGCGCTTACAGCTGGTGTTTTCTAACGTCTCCAAGAAGAGAATTATATATATGTAAGCCCTGCCAGGGGGGGATACCTTAAAATCTACCCTACCCTTCCCTAGGCTTATCTACTTAACTACTGTCCGGTCAGTGCAAGTCCGGTAACCCAGACTGGTTAATAACCTAACCTTAGTCTAAATAAAAAAACAAAAACTTTTAACAATAATATAACATTTATTTAACAAAATAATAAATATGGAACCAAAAGTTATTATAAAAAAAACAGAATCTAGATCTAGACAAAACACTCAAGACATAAATCTACAAAACAAACAGAACTCAACGAAACAAAACATTACGTTCGACCATTTGCTGGTGTTGCACCGACTTATGATGTCTAGGATGGTCCAGGCCCTGACACACAGAAACCTCCCTTCATCCATTCTCGACATCCAAAAGTCACACACCAAACAAAACACTACGTAAAACCACTACTTACAATACGTTACGTACAAAACAATACGTACACAACAAACTTTTTACACCAAACAAAACAATTCATATATAACAAAACACTTTATATACAACAAAACACCCAGCCAAGTTGCACAAGCAACCTCACTGGAAGGGGGGGGGGGGGGGAGAGAAAAAGAAAAGGAAAACATAAGAAAAGTGCATGGTAATGGCAGATATATACATAAATATATACACAAGTTCAAAATGCTACCTACTACTTCTATCTAGCTAAAGCCTCGAGTAAAACTAATCCTTACTATACAATTCTAAAAGCAATTCTCAAAAACAACTAACCACTGTCTAAAGAAGAACTAGCAACTTAAAAATAACGTGTAAACAAATTCATCGTAGAACCAATCTTTCCTACACAAGGAAGCCCGAAGCCATTGGTTTACATAAACAACATCTATATTGATAACATTAAAGTTAACACACTCCGCTAAGGCCCCAATGAAGGCAGACACAAAGCAAGCGATACTCAATACGACGTTGCACGAAACAGCACACACATTAATTTTAAACAACCTAAAACTCGAGGCAACTAAAATATGCTAATCTAATTACTGTCTAAAACAACCGACTATTGACTAAGCCAATCCTAGTCAATAACAACACATCATAAAAAATCAAGTAATTGCACACACGCATTCACACAAGTTTAGGAAACACTCCTAAACACACTGGCCTAAACCACGTGGTCCGAAACACACGCCACGGGTTTAGAAAACACCAAAAATACATTTTAATTCAAAATAACACACCACGTGCATACAAGACATGCCGATGCTCACTATCTCGTTTTAGACGAAAATGAAAGAAAACGAGAACCATCGACAGTCGCATTCATACAAATCACATAAAGATAAAGTATAAAAAAACAAATACCTCCAACGCACAAAGCGCGACCACTGAAGCTGACCTGACCTACATTCTGGCGGTCAAAAAAAGGAAGAAATTATCCGAGTGGTCAGTTTATACTGACCGCTTCGGACGGAAGGGGACTCCGTGTCGTTCCCCATTGGACCACCATGCACTCCCAGATTCGCAACAAATAAAATAATACAAAATAAATAATCCATTCACCCGCTCACATTCACCCCTTTTAAAAATCTTACAGTCCCTGTAAGACAAAAAAATGCATATAACAATCTTAAAATAAAACATGCACCCATCTCTTACACCAAGCCTATCAGCTTGAATGCCAAAAAACAATTTCCATTAACATTAATCTTGCGTCTCTGTGCTCCCTAAAAAAACTCAAGGCACCAAGATAGTGCTCCCTTCACTGAAGGCTGATTCGCGCTACTAGTCCTGTCGGTCATTCATCCGGAAGGGCAAGGGGGGAGGGTCAGGCTAGACCCGCCCGCTACTAATGGCACACATTGCCTGTCCATCCCGTCCACCTGGGTCCACTACACAACGCACCGTGTTCTGGTCTTGCGTCACCGTAGGCACACCGGTGGAGCGTCCGCTAGGTTGGTCCGGAGATGACGCAACCGCCTTTCACCACTGGCTCTCCGACTGTTACCCGCCCCCAACGATCGTGCCTCCGCTTCGACACACCTGTGGGGCGGGTGTCCAGTAGCCCTCTTTGTGGGTCAAGGAATTGACGTCATTGGCCTCTCGTTGGTGGGGAGCGTCCGCTTGGTTGGGCCAGGTGGTGACGCAACCGCCTTGCCCCACTGGCTCTCCGACTGTTACCCGCCCCCAATGATCGTGTGTCCGACTGGACACACCTGTGGGGCGGGTGTCCAGTAGCCCTCTTTGTGGGTCAAGGGGTCTTCGCTGTAGGCCTGCCTCACACACCAGATCACGCGCAACACACCGCGCCTTGTCCCGTCTAGCACACTGGAGGCTCACCAAGGCACGTCTCTCCGCCAACCTGACTGGGTGTTTAAACAACAAACAATCCCTACACTACACACAAACTACACACATATGGTTCCATAAAGGGCCTATCAAAAACAAAAAATTTAACTAAGCTACACTAGCCCTAGTAAGAAACAAAAATTTAACTAGACTAAAGCACTGACCCCACTCGTGCTACCAAGTTGTAAGCCCTGCCAGGGGGGGATACCTTAAAATCTACCCTACCCTTCCCTAGGCTTATCTACTTAACTACTGTCCGGTCAGTGCAAGTCCGGTAACCCAGACTGGTTAATAACCTAACCTTAGTCTAAATAAAAAAACAAAAACTTTTAACAATAATATAAAATTTATTTAACAAAATAATAAATATGGAACCAAAAGTTATTATAAAAAAAACAGAATCTAGATCTAGACAAAACACTCAAGACATAAATCTACAAAACAAACAGAACTCAACGAAACAAAACATTACGTTCGACCATTTGCTGGTGTTGCACCGACTTATGATGTCTAGGATGGTCCAGGCCCTGACACACAGAAACCTCCCTTCATCCATTCTCGACATCCAAAAGTCACACACCAAACAAAACACTACGTAAAACCACTACTTACAATACGTTACGTACAAAACAATACGTACACAACAAACTTTTTACACCAAACAAAACAATTCATATATAACAAAACACTTTATATACAACAAAACACCCAGCCAAGTTGCACAAGCAACCTCACTGGAAGGGGGGGGGGGGAGAGAAAAAGAAAAGGAAAACATAAGAAAAGTGCATGGTAATGGCAGATATATACATAAATATATACACAAGTTCAAAATGCTACCTACTACTTCTATCTAGCTAAAGCCTCGAGTAAAACTAATCCTTACTATACAATTCTAAAAGCAATTCTCAAAAACAACTAACCACTGTCTAAAGAAGAACTAGCAACTTAAAAATAACGTGTAAACAAATTCATCGTAGAACCAATCTTTCCTACACAAGGAAGCCCGAAGCCATTGGTTTACATAAACAACATCTATATTGATAACATTAAAGTTAACACACTCCGCTAAGGCCCCAATGAAGGCAGACACAAAGCAAGCGATACTCAATACGACGTTGCACGAAACAGCACACACATTAATTTTAAACAACCTAAAACTCGAGGCAACTAAAATATGCTAATCTAATTACTGTCTAAAACAACCGACTATTGACTAAGCCAATCCTAGTCAATAACAACACATCATAAAAAATCAAGTAATTGCACACACGCATTCACACAAGTTTAGGAAACACTCCTAAACACACTGGCCTAAACCACGTGGTCCGAAACACACGCCACGGGTTTAGAAAACACCAAAAATACATTTTAATTCAAAATAACACACCACGTGCATACAAGACATGCCGATGCTCACTATCTCGTTTTAGACGAAAATGAAAGAAAACGAGAACCATCGACAGTCGCATTCATACAAATCACATAAAGATAAAGTATAAAAAAACAAATACCTCCAACGCACAAAGCGCGACCACTGAAGCTGACCTGACCTACATTCTGGCGGTCAAAAAAAGGAAGAAATTATCCGAGTGGTCAGTTTATACTGACCGCTTCGGACGGAAGGGGACTCCGTGTCGTTCCCCATTGGACCACCATGCACTCCCAGATTCGCAACAAATAAAATAATACAAAATAAATAATCCATTCACCCGCTCACATATATATATAATTAACATTTTATTAGAATTCCCATTCCTATAATTATCTCTAGCTAAAGATTATGGAGAAATAAATTCAAGGCTGAAATCTGCAGATTTAATTTCTTCCTCCAACCAAAGCAGCAAGCAACGTTGAAGAAATATGTAAAGACCATAGGAAGGATGAGAAAGCAACGTAACGAAATAAGATGGAGGCCAGTATTAAAAGTGTATGGAAAAAACAATAGATAAAAAAAGAATACTAACAGGAAAAAAAAAATAGAACCTGGTCTTACACTGGTGTATATGTGAAATTTGGAATTATTCACATCTTGTTGCTTGTCTTCGATTACAATGGTGCTCGCTGTCCATTTAAACAAGACATACAATAACATACAGCAGAAACATTCCACTGAGTAGATTATATTAAGTAGGCACACAGAGCCCCAACCGGGTTGACAAAAATATAAACTGATTGACAAATTCACTTTGCGTCAATGCCTACTTTGTTTTTTCTTATATATTTAATATTTGCATTGTTTTATATCTCAATGAAAAGTATAGAAAATAAAAAATCAGTTCAGGTAGATAGATAAAATATTTTTATTTTTAAAAATGATTTATTGACAAAATACAAAATCAAAGCATTATATTTAATTAAATCTCGACAAACAGATTCCAAATAAGTAGGGCCTAGTTTTATATATACAACACTGTTGTTCAATAATAAAAGAAAATAGGCTAACACATTAGATGTTATACAATGTACATCCAATTTTATTCTTTTGAATGTGTAAATAATGTTTAAATATTGTGTTTTTGTTTTATAATTAATGTTTTAGTGGACTAAACAGATGTTTGTTTACCAATGTGTGTTATATTATTTGTTTCCTCTCACTCAGAATAAACAGAACAATCCTTCAAGTTAACTTCAATTCTTGATTAAAACAATACAGCTCTGATCACACTTCACTGGCATAACACACTCACACGGCACATATCAACATATTAGCTTTGATTATTATATACTGTCTACCAAATAGCATTTCTTCACCTGATACCAACCACCAACAGTCCTTAACTTAACCGTCTACATACTTTATCTTCTTCATATTGCATCATAACACTGCATGGTTTCTCCTTTCCACGTTCGTTACAAATGTTTTCCCATGCCGGGCATAGTTCCTTTACACATTTGTGATTGTGTCCAGAATATCCCCCCCCCCCCCCTCAAACTGTATTTACAGTTTCCCATTTATGTCACAGAACACACGTCTCTAACTTTATCTGACTGTCTTTCACAAAAAAGTTAGAAATTTTGATAATTCCTACTATTGCTTCAGTAACCTTACACATTCTTTGCTTTCAATATGCCACTGCTAGTAATAATCTTCTCGTTTTATTTTCCTTAACACTATCCAATCTCTTAATAATAATTCCGCCACGTGTTCAAAACATTTTACGTTTTCATCAACCTGTGTACAGCAATCACATACTCTACAATTTTCTTATCTGATTTAGGATTCCTTTTGTTAATTATGAATCTCTCAAATGTCCACCAACCTTTACTTTCCCTAACGTAAGTTAGGTACCCATCAGAGCTGGATAGAATCAGTGACGTTCCAATGACTTAAACCGGATTCAAACTCGAGACTTTCAGGTTAGCAGTCCAGCGCTCTGGGCCAGGCCGTCCTATAAGTGTTTCTAATAACTTTAGTAAAATTCAGATCCTTTTAAACTCTATAGTAAATCATAAACAACTGTAGTTTTTTTGCACAGTGATTTAAAAAAAAAGCTAACGCTTCCTTTTACAACTGTTAAGTACGAATGAGATAACAAGTAAATTGAGAAAACTTTGACAAGGAAGCGTTCCCTTCACCTTTAACTGTTAAATATAAAAATTCACCCCCCTTCATTAAGATAGCAGTACTGCATACACCTGTTGAATTTGCCCTTGTTGTTTTAGCCAAGCTGAAATCTGTAGGCCTAACGCGGTCAATAAACTCATGGTTCATGCGCACATCAATAGCACCATCATTGAGTTGAATAAAACAAAAACTAACAGCGTAGAGACCATTAACAGGAGCAGTGAACTCTCCAGTGGATGCGTTAAAGTGGTTTCCTGAGTGAAGGTGACATTATACCTCCTTTGAAGATTTCTGTAAACATTTTTACTTAAGGATACATCATTCTGGAATGAAGATGAAAATCCTATAACATCAGCTTTTAGCTGTGTTTTTAGATCTGTAAAAAAAAAGATAAAACTTTTGGTTTTAGCTCAATATACTTTTATTTGTATTAGTTAACAATAAATAACGTTATAACAATACACATTTAACTTAACGTTACTAATAGTACAGAAACATTAATATAATAATTACCATCATGTAAACTTATTGTTTACTCATTTAATGTTGATAACACAAAGTCTAAATACTTTACAACACTTGATCGGTATAGTATGTATTGAGTTTACTTACTGAGTGCTAATACCTTTGCTTTCAATGTGGTCACATCATCTTGTAATCCACGAAACTATCAAAGAGATATAAGCTACTGTGAATTAATTTTGAATCTGCTACTTTTTCATCATCTTTAATTCAATTATGAAGAGTTGCTCTTTACCATCTTTCTAGTAAGTTAAAAATCAGTTTGAAATAAATACCTTATTACATTTTTCTACTCTAGCAGAATTTTAAGTATTTATTACTCGAAGCAGCTTTTCAATGGGCATCAATCTTTGTAGTAGA
The DNA here is from genome assembly GCF_028476545.2 of Physella acuta. Lineage (NCBI taxonomy): Eukaryota > Metazoa > Mollusca > Gastropoda > Physidae > Physella > Physella acuta. Next base: position 870,909 of record NW_026731583.1, read on the forward strand.
ATATTGGTGACAACACCATTCTAAAAATAGCATTGAAATCTTATAAATACAACTGATATTGTATTGATATTATTAATCATATTTCTGGTATTTTACTGATATTTTAATCATATTTTTACATTTAAAAAATTATAATGTTTTATTGTTTTATTACATACGGTATTTGACTATTAATTAGTTACATTTAAAGTTTTGTCAAACGGAATTTAATGATAGTAACAAAACAATAATAGTTAGAATTATTGAATTATTGGCGTTGTGAAAGAGTAAAAATACTTTTGTAGCACTTTTTCATAAAATGCATAGTTAAGGTAAACCATTTTGTAACTGTTTGATTATAATTCTACTAACATACCTTTATTTTTAATTGTTTATAATCTTTTTCAATATTCAGCAGGGCCTGAGATTGGTTTTCTTTAGATTTGCCGGTTAATTCTGTTAACTTTAACATGTCATCCTTATGGTTATCAATTTTATTCTGGATTATATTTAACCCAGAATTCAAGTGTGCCAGATTTTTCTCACAATCCTCCAAAGATTTTGTATTTGTTTTCAATTTACTGAACAAATCTACTTCATTTTTTTTTAATGCTGTTATTTCTTGTGTTATTTTAGTTATGTTTTTATTAGCTTCATCCATTGCTTTGAAAACTGTTTTGTTTGAGCATTTTGTTTCTGTATAAAGTTTTCTACGTTGGCCTCCATCTCCTGTTGTTGAGTTTTCACAGCATCCTTCCACTGCTTCATTTTGTTACCTTCTTCTTTGCTTTCCACTTTTGTTTGTTTTAAACCAGAAATGAAATCTTCTAAAGCTACAAGCCTGGAATTTATTTCTTCACCTAAGTTGTAATTTTGGAATGAGAAGACAAAAACAAAAGTTTATGTTTTGTTAATTTTTAAAATAATTATGTTTCCTAATTTTCCCCACACATCTTAAAGTAAAAGGGTTTATTTTCTGAACAATTAAACCAAGCTCAACTTTTTCATTCCTTTATTTCAAGTATCAAAATTATTATTTAAATAGCTCTTTAATATAATTTGGTTTGAAATTCACCATGTTAGTATTTTTTTAGAGCGACACACCTATACATACATACATACATACATACATACTATATATATATATATATATATATATATATATATATATATATATATATATATATATATATATATATATATATATATATAAGAGTCTGCATTTACTTGAATAAGCTGATTCATTTAGTGCTACAGAACGCTTCTCATACTGTTTTGTAGGACACTTCAATTGTGCCGATGTTCCTAAGACCACAGATTCAGATGTTGGATTTATTTTGCTGTCTAGAAAACATATTTAGTTTCAATAACAGGAAAAATTAAGGCCTATAGTGTGATATATTTTTGTAGACATCCTTTTTTTATTAGCCAAAGTATATATTTTTGCACATTCGGCTATTAATAGATAAAATATCAGTACAGATCATATTCAATTTTGCTTTATCAACACCTAAGCTTAATTGTATCATTGACTTTAACAATAAACCTGATGTATAGTGAGCTTATAGATATACGTCGAACAAGTAGAAAAATGTAAAAAGAATATCAATTTCTAAATAAACTATTCATAGATAATTGCATGTAGCTACTGAAAGTATTTTATAAAACGAGGTTTATGTTTTAATATAGTATTTTACATTTTTCCGATATGTTTTAGATAAGACCACTAACCTTATGTCTGACCTGTATAAAAGTTTATAGTTTCCAGCAATTTTCCACTGGCTCCTGAAAGCATGACATGGATGTCACTGAATGACATGTTGCCTTGGTCCGGTGCCTCTAGCCAGCTTCTAGCTTTTGTTAATGTCTTATTGGTTAAAATGGTGCATTAAATATTCTGTTATGATCAAGTAGACTACTTTTACATTATTAATTTGTTTTCAGCAAGTAGCATTTTTATCAAGTAGGCCTACATTTATTTAGGCTTTGAACAGAGTGTATTGGTTTTATCTATCAAAGTTTACGAAGATGTGAAATATAGAAATTTGTATAATTTTTACACCCACAAACAAAATTTAGAAAAATGTTAACATTAAAAAACATTTTGTGAAAATATTTTGTCAAATAAATATGACAAGTAGTTTAAAAAATAGGTTACAACAAAAAAAATCCAATCATTAGTCTTATTATCACAAGCCTGTTTACGTTTATGTTTTTACAGTAGCCTACCCTATAGTAATGTATTTGTATCAATTGTAAGCTGTTGTTTTCTGTATTCGATTTTTTTTGTGGTAAATGATGCATTTTGGGAAACACGCCCTAATCGGGACAATAAAAAATTCTTGAGGTGAAAGTATATGTAGCAACTATCACGCAGTGACGTAGCTAGGATTTTCGGGCCCCTATGCAAAAATTATCAATGGGCCCCTTTGTCAGCCGTTAGGCTACAATGGAGTGAAACGAAGGAATCAACTGCTACTTCGGATGTAGGGTTTTAAATAATATAAATTTTCTGTACATTTTGTATTTTATACATCAGATTGTTTATTTATACTATATTATTATGTAGGCCTACAACTCTTTGTTATGTAAAAATGTTAAGAGCTGCCGTTAATTTGTTTTTGTTTTTCAAGTAACAAAATACGGCTGACACCATGACAAAACATTGTAAAATTTATTGAAAAAAATTATGTTGTATTCAGCTAAAATAATAAAAGATAAGTGACATCTCTGGTAAACGCGAAGGGGAACACCCAAACTTGTGATGCCACAAACACATTTAAAAAAAAAACTGCTCGTGATTTATTTAGACGTGTTTCTTCTCATGCTTTTAATTTTTAAAATAAAAAATAAGTTTCTTGAGATCTAGTTTAGCTGCTTCTGTATGTTAGATACTTACGATGGCTAAGTTACTGACCCAAAGGGCATACCTACAGTTTGTTTAAAAACAAATTAACAGCATCACAATGAACAAAAAATGAGATTGAAAAATTCCATCATACACATCAATATCTCCTTCCTGATCACAGTGGAATATTTATCTGTAGCAAGCATACCCATCCGCGTTGCTTCGATCTAGTACCACATACCAGTGTAATGAAACAAATACCAGTGTAATGAAACAATTTGTAAGGGTTTCATCAACGCGTTACCAATTGTGTATTTGTAGTCGTGTAAACCTTATTTTCTAAAATTGATATAGTGAAAGGGTAAACAAAGTCACTGTTTTTTTCGGATCTTTGTTGCTGGGCGCGGGTTTGTCCAAACTACCTGTCAGACGCCCTTGGGCGTGCTGTATGAAAACATTGAGTGTGCGTTAATCATCCTCCGTAATAGTGAAGCTGAACACCTTTCAGTGACCGCCAAAGGGTGTCACGCTAGTGACGTGTTACACTTGCCGGATGCTACCCCTGGTTAGGTTTAATCATCGAACATGGAGGCTCGCCGTAGGGTGCTCCTATGCTTGGTGTTATCCGTAAGCCGGACCGCCGAAGGCAGCCCCTTCTGCAGTTTAATCTTTGAATTACTAGTACCCCTGCATGACAAGTAATCAACGGATCTCTTGCACACAGGTAGCCGCTAGCGATCTTGGGCGCCCAACCTTTACTACGGCTGATGCGCTGGAGGACAATCCTTATTCGATTAGTTATCGATTTCAATAGCACACCGTATCCTTAGTGAATGGCGCTCAGTAAAACAAATATAAGCGCGGTAAAGCTCACGGGGGAGCCCAGGGCGCACCGGGGCGCCGGATGATGCACCTGTGCAAATTTGACCGCTGCGCCGGACTTTCAATCAACGGAACCCAGTTGCAAAGATAGCCGAAGGGAAACAGTACAGCCATACTACCGTGACGCCGCCATAAAAAAAATTAATGCTAGACACTTTCCCAAATGCCATAGTTTCTTTCAGACACGTTTTCGGAAAATAATGTCTGGAAAAAAAAATACTGTGTGGGGTATTCTAAACGACTTCCCAAAAAATCTTCTTGGCGATTGGATGAAAACCAAAGACTTATAGGATTAGTAGCGCCTTAAGGATCCTGTTCGCCCCCCCCCCCCCCACACACACATGGGGGCCTTTTTGGAACTTCTAACGTGGGCCCCTATGCCTTGCCGTCGCTAGCTTTACGTTATCTACGCCACTGCTATCACGAAAAAAATTAAAAAGTTCCACTATTAATGATAATATTCACTTAATGATAATATTTTAACTTATTTAGGCTGTTTAAAAATAATCCAGTCAATTCATAATTATTATACCTATATAAATTAGGCACAGGTTCATATGATAGAGAGAATTAATTAAATAGTGTAAACGATGTTTAGACTAAGTTATTTATTTTTATCAGATATTTGATTTCGATGGTTGGTATCAATTAACAATTTATCAATTACGGTATTACCTGTTTGATGAATTGATCTAACACACTTTGTAACTCACTTTGCTGTTCTTGCAAACAATCTACGAGGAGTAGCAAGTATTTCCTCGATTGCTGACTTAGTGCCATCATTTAATTAAATAATTTAAATCAGTTAAGTGTTGTATAAATATTACAAATGAATAGCCTGTAGCATAGTATGGACTTTAGAAATATATGGTGGATGCTATCAAATGCTTTCTCGAAATCTATGTAGTTGATGTAGAGAGACGAATTCCACTCCAGGGACTGTTCCACTATAGTGCGCAAGACAAATATTTGGTCGTTACATGACCTGTTGGCCCTGAAGCCAGCTTGTTCTTCACGAAGGATCCCATCAATTCCTTTCCTCATTCTTTGTAATAGGACTCTGCAGAAGACTTTTCCTGGTACTGACAGAAGATTATTGCCTCTCCAGTTCTCACAAACATTAAGGTCGCCCTTTTTGGGTAATTTGATAATGACTCCCCGTTTCCAAGAATCTGGGACTTTTTCTTCATTCCATAATTTATTGAAGATCCCTGATAGAGTTTCTGCACCTATTTTTGGGTCTGCCTTTAGCATCTCCGCAGTGATTCTGTCCTCTCCTGGAGCCTTATTGCTTTTTGTTTTTTGGATAGCTTCTATTATTTCTTGTTCTAGGATGGGTCCTCTATACATTTCAAAATGTATGTTCATGTCAGTGAAGTCAGCAGTTTCTTCTGGGTCTGGTCTGTTTAGGGTCTCTTCGAAGTATTCAGCCCATCTTTTCAATTGATGTTTCTCCGTTGTAAGAACTTTCCCGTTTTTGTCCTTGATAGTAGATGATCTATTTGCTTTTCCTCCTGTTAGAGTCCTGATAATCTTGTAGACTGTTCTGCTATATCCCTTATCAGCTGCAGCCTGTGCTTCTGTGGCCATTGTGTCTACATAGTTCCTTTTATCCTTCCTAGCATTCCGTTTTACCTCTTTTTGCAGTCTTCTATATTCTACATCGTTCCGTACCCTGCTTTCCAAGGTTCCAGATAGTGTTTTGATTTTGGCTTCTCTTCTCTTTTCAATGAGATTCCAAGTATCGTTTGAGATCCATTCCTTCCTTTGTTTGTTCCTGTGTCCTAGTATGCATTGGCTTGTTTTCGTGTATACATCCAGGATCTTCTCGCATTGTGTATTGGTGTCATCTTCTGGTAGGTTCTCGAGTAGACTAAATCTATTTTTTAGTTCAATTGCGAAGTTTGCCTTAATGGTGGGATCTTTTAGCTTAGCTGAGTCAAATAGCTGGTGGTTTACTTTCCTGTCGACTCTCTTAAGCTTGAGTTGTAGTTTGCACAAGGCTAGATTATGGTCGCTACCCACATCAGCTCCTCTTATTGCCTTTACATCCCTCGTGGATCTTCTCCACCTTTTATTTATAGCAATGTGATCGATTTGATTGCTGGTTCGTTTATCTGGGGATATCCATGTGGATTTGTGCATTTCTTTGTGCTGGAATAAGCTGCCACCTATAACCAGACCATTTTCTAAGCAAACCTCTCTAAATCTTTGGCCGTTGTTGTTTGCCTCTCCCAGCCCCTCCTTACCCATGCAGAGCTCGTATCCTTGGTTACTGGCTCCTATTTTTGCATTCATGTCTCCCATGACCACAAGAATGTCATGTTGTGGAGTCCTGTCGATTTGCTCTTGTAGAGTGTGGTAGAACATGTCTTTGTCTTCATCCTTTGCTTGTTCTGTCGGGGCGTAGCACTGTATTACGGTAATCTTTACATGTCTTGAGTAGAATCTGACTCTAAGAATGCGAGAATTGATTGGTTCCCACCCTATTCCAAATACGTAGGGCCTAGTTTTATATATACACCACTATTGCTCAATAATAAAAGAAAACACATCCACTTTTATTCTTTTGAATGTGTAAATAATGTTTAAATATTGTGTTTTTGTTTTATAATTAATGTTTTAGTGGACTAAACAGATGTTTGTTTACCATTGTGTGTTACATTATTTGTTTCCTATCACTCAGAATAAACAGAACAATCCTTCAAGTTAACTTCAATTCTTGATATAAACAATACAGCTCTGATGACACTTCACTGGTATAACACACTCACACGGCACATATCAACATATCAGCTTTGATTATTATATATTGTCTACTAAACATCATTTCTTCACCTCATACCAACCACCAACAGTACTTAACTTAACCGTCTACATACTTTATTTTCTTCACATTGCATTTTAACATTGCATTTTAACATTGCATGGTTTTTCTTTCCACATTGTTACAAATGTTTTCCCTTGTCGGGCATAGTTCCTTTACACATCTAGTGATTGTGTCCAGAATATCCCCCCCCCCCCTCAGACTGTATTTAAAGTTTCCCATATACGTAACAGAACACACGTCTCTAACTTTATCTGGCTATGTTCAACAAAAAAGTTCAAAATTTTGATAACTCCTACTGTTGCTTCAGTATCCTTACACGTTCTATACATACTTTCAATATGCCACTGCTAATTATAATCTTTTCGTCTTATTTTCCTTACCACTATCCAATCTCTTAATTATAATTCTGACACATGTTCAAAACATTTTACGTTTTCATCAACTTGTGTAAAGCATTCACATATTCTACAATTTTCTTTTCAGATTCAGGATTCCTTTTGTTAAATATGAATCTCTCAAATGTCCACCCAACTTTACTTTCCCCAACGTAAGTTAGGTACCCATCAGAGCTGGGTAGAATCAGTGACGTTCCAATGACTTAAACCCGGATACAAACTCGAGACTTTCGGGTTAGCAGTCCAGCGCTCTGGGCCAGGTCGTCCCATAAGTGTTTCTAATAACTTTAGTAAAATACAGATACATATCAACTTCATAGTAAATCATAAACAAATGTAGTTTTTTTTTGTAGTGATTTAATAAAAAGCTAACGCTTTCTTTTTACAACTGTTAAGCACTAATGAGAAAACAAGTGAATTGAGAAAAATTTGACAAGGAAGCGTTCCCTTCACCTTTAATTGCTAAACATAAAAATTCACCCTTCTTCATTAAGACAGCAGTACTGAATACACCTGTTGAAAGTGCCCTTGTTGTTTTAGACCAGCAAATTGATTTGACATTGTTGACATTTAGTTCATGGCTCATTAACACATTAATAGCACCATCATTGTGTTGAATAAAACAAAAACTAGCAGCATAGAGGCCATCAACAGGAGCAGTGAACTTTCCAGTGGCTGGGTTAAAATGGTTTCCTGTGTTGATGGTAACATAATCGAACCTTTGAAGAATGCTGAAAATATTTTTATTTAAGGGTTCATCATTCCGAAATGAAGCTGAAAATCCTATAACATTGGCTTTTTGCTGTGTTTTTAAATCTGTAAAAAAAAAAGTTAAAACGTGTGATCCTAATGTATTTTATCACTGGTAAATACGATAGTTTAATGTGTTTTTTAAGCTCAACATACTTTCTATTAGTTACCTATCAATAACATTACACATTAAACTTAAGTTGCTAATTGTACAAAAGCATTAATATATTATTTAAAATTAAAAACATATTGTTTACTCATTTAAGCTTCTTAAAACTCAGGTTAAGTAATTTAAACACTTTACAGGCATAGTCTATATTGATCTTACTTACTGATTGCTAATACCTCTGCTTTCAATGTGGTTATATCATCTTGCAAAACATGAAACTATAAAAGAGATATAAGCTACTGTGAATTAATTTTAAAACTGCTACTATTTCATCATTTTCAATTCAATTAAAAAGAATTGCTTTATACCGTCTTTCTAGTAAGTTAAAAATCAGTTTGAAATAAATACCTTATTACATTTTTCTACTCTAGCAGAATTTTGAGTATTTATTACTCGAAGCAGCTTTTCAATGGGCATCAATCTTTGTAGTAGAATGTTGCTGACAACACCATACTAAAAAAAGCATTGAAATCTTATAAATATAACTGATATTGTATTGATATTATTAATCATATTTCTGGTATTTTACTGATATTTTAATCATATTTTTACATTTTTAAAAAAAATAGTGTTTTAATGTTTTATTATGTACGGTATTTGACTTTTAATTAGTTAAATTTAAAGTTTGCAAAACCGAATTTTATGATAGTAACTGTAATAGATTGACGATAGAAGCATGTGGTTGTATATAAAACGTTTATTGGCCTCCAACTACATGATGGTAACGAGAGAGAGGGCGGAAGTGACGAGACACAACTATATAAGTACATATAAGGGACATCACTCTAGATAACAGTATAAATATAATACTATTACAAGAAGAGTGAGTTCCCTTGACTTCACAATTCTCACTATATTACATCCCTTTACCCTTAGTAAACACAACACATCTCTCAATAGAACAATTTACAGTATCCTAAAATCACCAATTATATTGTAACATGAACACTATGGTAGATTACATCCTTACAAACAATGCACAATATGTTACAACATAATTAAAATACAAAACAATGATGTCAAAGTCCTTTTGACCTTTAAAATCATAGGTCTAACTTATTTGGGACTTTGATTGTCCTGCTTGACCTTCTCAGTGGCTTTTGATTTGGTGACTCAAGATTTTGACCATATGGATTCTCTATCTCAGGAGGTCTAGGATCTAAATCATTAATTCCAGAATTTACATTTTCTGACTCTAGACCACTTGGTTCACTCATATCAACAGAACTTGGTTGTGGAACAAACTGAGTTGGTGTGAACTGATCAGATTTGGTGGGATTGACAGATTTACACTTATTATCTGCACAAGTTATTTTTAACTGGTCTGCATGTCTACGGACAATAAGTCCATCATTTGTTTTTACTTTATAAGACACAGGTCCTGTACATTGAACAATTTGACCTGGTATCCATTTTTCCCTTCTCCCATAATTTCTTAGATACACATTATCATTAACACCAAATTCTCTTTCAATGCATGTTTTGTCATGATTTAATGGAACTATTTTTGAATTGGCATCTGGAAGTATTATGCTGTTATTCAGATCCTTGACTGACATAGATTTCTTTGATTGATCAATTTTCTCAGGTAATCTGATAGTGCTTTTTAGTAACCAAAAATACTGTTTAAAAGTAATATCCTGGACCATATCAATTTGCAACTGTGATCCAGTATTTGAAGTGGGTGTATTAAATGGCAAAAATCTTTTTTTTCTTTTGATGTTACCCTTTTAGTTTCTGTAAGTGCTAATGATGTTAGCAAAGTTGTTTGATGATCACATTCCTTCTTACTAATGTATTCTCTTTTAAAAGCATTTGAAATTGCCAAATCACCATAATCATTTATTAAGTTACACATACTTTGTTTAGGCAACTCTGACTGATAATGGACTGCATCTTCTCCATCTTTTAGACTTAATTCCATTTTTCTTATTTTATATGGCTTTAAGTCCTCATTCACTGACTCTTCAGGCCAACCATACTTACAGTACTCATATACTTTTATTAAGCACTCATCTTTTTGTGTTTCTCTTTTAACATCATTCACATTAACATAATTCACATTTATATTGGAGTTATCCATGATAGTGAAGAGAACAAATACATCTTCTGGTACATAGCTAAGGCTTTGGTTTTTTAAAGGTAATCGACTAAGACTATCTGCACTATTCTCAGATCCGGGTTTGTATTTCAATTCATAATTGTATGCGGCTAGTGTGATAGCCCATCTTTGAATTCTTGGTGAGGCATGCTCAGGTAGGGGTTTGTTTTCTCCAAATAAACCTAGCAATGGTTTATGATCTGTAAAGATGGTGAACTTCCTACCAAACAGAAACTTATGAAATTTCTTAACACCAAAAATGATGCCTAAGCCTTCCCTATCTAACTGAGAATAATTTTTCTCAGCCTGGTTCAAAGATCTACTGGCAAAAGCAATGGGTCTGTCACCCTTTTCATCCATGTGGGACAAGACTGCTCCTACACCATCTGGTGAAGCATCACATGTCAAGACAAGTCTTTTCCCTGGGTCATAGTGAGTTAGTAAGGTGTCAGAAGACAAAGCTTCTTTTGCTGTATTAAAAGCAGCATCTTGTTGTTTACCCCAGTGCCAAGTTGCATTTTTCTGTAGCAGCTTGTACAGTGGTGATAGTTTACCAGGATAGATTCCCTATGAACTTTGCATAGTAATTTATCAAGCCCAAAAAAAGCTCTTAGTTGTTGGGTATTTTCAGGTTTGGGTGCTTCTTTAATGGCTTTTGTTTTCTCAGGTTGAGGTCTGAGACCTTGCTTGCTTAATATATAACCAAGAAAACTAATTTCTGTCAGCATGAATTGACATTTATCTTTGTTTATCTTTAAACCTTTTTCACCAACTATTTTCAAGACTTTATCAAGTGTTTTAAGATGTTCAGTGTCATTCTTACCAGTTATGTACACATTGTCAAAGTACACACAAACATTTGGAATATCCTTAAAAATACTGTCCATGACAGCCTGGAAAATTCCAGGGCTGGATGATATACCAAAACACAGTCTTTCATGTTGGTAGAGTCCTTTATGTGTCTTTATTGTCGTATAGACTTTTGAATCTGGATGCAGTTCTAGTTGAGTGTAAGCATGACTAAAGTCTAATTCAGTGAATTTGTCTCCTCCTGCCAAATTCAAAGAAATTTCCTCAATGTTAGGAATAGGGTACCTATTTAGCTCTATTTGCTTATTCAGTGTAGCTTTATAGTCTCCACAAATTCTTACAGAACCATCCTTCTTTAACACTGGCACAATGGGCGTTGCCCAATCGGAATAGTCTACCTTCTTTATGATGCCATTAGATTCCAATCTACTTAGCTCATTTTCAATTTTATTCCTCATTGCATAAGGTGGAACTCTAGCTTTGCAGTATCTTGGATTTGTGTCTTTAATGCTTATCTTCACTGTTCTATCATTTAGTAATCCTGAGTTACCAAAAACACTTTCATTTTCAGATATAACTTTATCTATTGAAGTAAAACTAGATTCTCTTGCTTTGATCACTGAAAATATACTCTCCCAATTTAACTTAAGATCACTTAACCAGTTCCTACCTAGTAATGGTGGTCCATTTCCTTCAACCACAAGAAGAGGAAGTTTAACACTTTGACCATTATAACTTACATGAACCACACACTCTCCTATTACCGGAACATTGTCACCAGTGTATGTTGTTAGACACTTGTGACATGGTTGTAGAGGCACTGATCCTCCTGTGACAGCGTCAAGGTCCTTCTTTGTGATGACTGTTAGAGATGCTCCAGTGTCAAGTTGGAAGCTGATGCTCTTACCGTTGATATTAACTAGTACATTGATGGGAGCATGACTTATTGATTTCACAGAGAACAGGTTGAAATCCGGCTGCGAATCAGTTTGAGCATTTTCACAGGTAGAGTGGTTCATTGGTTGGGTTAGGTAGTCTTGGTGAGAGTTAACATAGTGCTGACTTTGGTTGCGGTACTGTCTTGACTGGCTAGATTTAGCAACAGACGAAGACTTTGCAAAGCAGGCCTTGGCAATGTGACCTTGCTTACTGCACTTATAACAAGTAAGTTGCTGACTTGAACTTGCATCGATGAGATGCATGGGGACCTTTGCATCGATGACATTTTTGATAATTATTACTAGATTTAGATCTAGGATTTGAACGTGCAGGCTGTTTAGCATAAGTTGAAATGCTCTGATGGGGTTGGTGTTTGTTGACTAACCTGCTGTTTACTGCATGGATCTCTGAGGGCGTTAGAGATTTTGCCGCATCGGATGACTGCTGGATTGAAGTCGCAAGTTGTATTGCTTTTTCTAAAGTTAGATCTGACTCGAGCAGCAACTTTCTTTGAACATCAGGACTGTTTACACCTGTCACAAACTTTTCACATAGTCTGTCAGACAGCGTTTCTCCAAATTCACAGAATCTACTTAAATGACGTAAAGCAGCAACATATTCTGATATTGACTCGTTTGGTTGACGAGTCCTACCGTCAAATCTAGCTCTACATAGAAACTTTGATGGTACAGGCGCATGGTGGTCTGTTAGCAATTTGCTCAGCTCGTTAAAGCTCTTGGTAGTTAGACTAGGCTGGTGCGCATAAGTCCTTTAATAGCCTAAATTGTTGAGGCCCTATGACTGTTAACAAAACAGCTCTCTTTTTGGCTTCTATCATCACGTCGTTAGCTTCAAGGTAAAAGCTTAACCTATCTAGATAATCATGAATGGTTTCATCATTCGAATCAAATTCATTTATTTGGCCATACAGCGCCATTATTCTAGAAATACTTAGCCAATATGCTCTAGCAAGCTCCTTTTTAAGTAAGCATATGCTCTTTCTAGTGGATTATCTATCCTCGTCGCCAGATGTAATAGATTGACGATAGAAGCATGTGTTTGTATATAAAACGTTTATGTGCCTCCAACTGCATGATGGTAACGAGAGAGAGGGCGGAAGTGACGAGACACAACTATATAAATACATATAAGGGACATCACTCAAGATAACAGTATAAATATAATACTAATACAAGAAGAGTGAGTTCCCTTGACTTCACAATTCTCACTATATTACAGTAACAAAACAATAAAAGCTAGAACCTTTACTGCTGTCTAAGAGTAAAAATACTTTTGAAGCATTTTTTCATAAAATGCAAAGTTAATGTAAACCATTTTGTAACTGTTGATTATAATTCTGCTAACATACCTTTACTTCTAATTTTTCCAAATCTTTTTCAATATTCAGCAGGGCCTGAGATTGGTTTTCTTTAGATTTGCTGGTTAATTCTGTTAACTTTAACATGTCATCCTTATTGTTATCAATTTTATTATGGATTGCATTTAACCCAGAATTCAAGTGAGCCAGATTCGTCTCATAATTCTCCAATGATTTATTAGCTGTTGTGAATTTACTAAACAAATCTGCTTCATTGTTTTTTAAAGCTTTTATATCTTGTGTTATTTTAGTTATGCTTTTATTAACTTCTTTAATTTGCTTGGAAAAATGTTTTGTTTTAGCATTTTGTTTCTGTATAAAGTTTTCTACGCTGGCCTCCATCTCCAGTTGTTGTGTTGTCACAGCTTCCTTCCACTGCTTCATTTCATTAACTGCTTCTTTGCTTTCCACTTTTGCTTGTTTTAAACCAGAAATGATATCTTCTAAAGCTAAAAACCTTGAATTTATTTCTTCATCTAAGTTGTAATTTTGGAATGAGTAGAAAAAAAACAAAAGTTTAAGTTGTTTAACTTTTTAAAAATCTCTTTCCTAATTTGCACCTTACATCTTAAAGTACAAGTGTTTATCTTCTGAACAATTAAACCAAGCTCAACATTTTCATTCTACTAATTTAAATATCAAAACTTGAGTCATTCAACATTTTTGTTTAAACAGTTCTTTAACAAAGTTTTTTTTAAAATGCAGCATTTAAGTATTTTCAAAGCCACACACATAGATAATATATATATATATATATATATATATATATATATATATATAAGAGATTGCATTTACTTGAATAAGCTGATTCATTTAGTGCTACAGAAGGCTTCTCACTTGTGGCACACTTCAATTGTGCTGATGTTCCTGAGTCCACAGATTCAGATGTTTGATTTATTGTGTTGTCTAGAAAACATATTTAGTTTTAATAACAGAAAAAATTTAAGGCCTATAGTGTGATGTGTTTTTGGAGACATCCTTTATTTATTAGCCTAAGTATATATTTATGCATATTTGGCTATTAACAGATAACATATCAGTACAAATTGCAAATTCAATTATGCTTTATCAACACCTAAGCTTAATTGCATCATTGACTTATCAATTAACCCGAACTATAGTGGGCTTTTAGATATATGTCGGACAAGTAGAAAACTTTAAAAAGAATATCAATTTTTAAATAAACTATTCGTAGATCATTGCATGCAGCTACTGAAAGTATTTTATATAATGCGGTTTATATTTTTAATATAGTATTTTAACATTTTTCATATATTTTTTAGAGATGACCACTAAGCATATGTCTGACCTGTATACAAGTTTATAGTTTCCAACAATTTTCTACTGGCTCCTGAAAGCATGACATGGATGTCATTGAATGACATGTTGCCTTGGTCCGGTTTTTCTAGCCAGCTTCTAGCTTTTGTTACTGTCTAAATGGTTAAAATGTTCTTAATGATTAAATATTCTGTTATGATCAAGAAAACTAATTTTACATTATTAATTTATTTTCAGCAAGTAGCATTTTAATCAAGTAAATTTATTTAGGCTTTGAACGAGGTGTATTGTTTCTATCTACCAAAGGTTAGGAATATGTGAAAAATAAATGTGCATACTTTTAACACCCACATAAAAAAAAAAACATTGTGTGAGAATATTTAGTAAAAATATGACAATTATTTTTTAAAAAACCAGTTAAACTCAAAAAAATAAAATCATTTGTCTAATTAATATTATCAGAGGCCTGTTTAAATAAATGTTTTTACAATAGCCTACACTATAGTAATTGTAAGCTTTTTTTGCGGTAAATGAAATGTTTTGGGAAACACGTCCTTACAGGGGCAATGACACGTTCTTGAGTTGAATGTATTATTTTGCAGCTTTCAAGTAGATATGTTATAAAAGGTTTCTTCATGGTAAGGGCAAATTTAAAATGTTTCACTATATATCAGTATTATCAGAATCATAATATTTTCACTCTGTGATAATATTTAGGCTGTTTTAAAAATAATTCATTCAGTTCTTAATTATTACAGCCATATAAATTAGGCACAAGTTCGTGTGTTAGAGCGAATTAATTAAAGAGTGTTAACAATGTTTAGACCAAGTTATTTTTTTTTATCAGTTATTTGATTTCGATGGTTGGTATCAATTAACAATTATTACCTGTTTGATGAACTGATCTAGGACACCCTGTAACTCACTTTGCTGTTCTTGCAAACAATCAACGAGGAGTTGCAGGTGTTTCCTTGATTGCTGACTGAGAGCCATTATTATCTAAGTTAAACTAGTGTATAAATATAGATCTAGTACAGTAATAGTATGGAATTTAGAGTTTAGACCGTATGCTTACAGTCTAGGCAACTCTGGCTATACTTTATTTTATCTGCAAATCAAGTAACATCAACAAGGAAGAAAAATATGATGGGGAAAATCCGATTTCAGTTTCGTTTTCGACATTGTGAAAATTGTTAAAATTAAGCCCCCACCCCCCACCCAAACACACTCGAAGCACGTCTACCGCAAATAAATTAAATATTTCAAATAATGAACATAAATAATGCTCTTTAAGATTTAGTAGACAATTTTTATACAAATGTTTTGTTTTACATTTACATTTTATTAGAATTCCCATTCCTATACTTAACTTTAGCTAGTTCATGGAGAAATAAATTCAAGGCAGAAATCTGTAGATTTAATTTCTTCCTCCAACCAAAGCAGCAAGCAACATTGAAGAAATGTGTAAAGACAAAAAGTGGTAGAAGGATAAGCGCGATAGTAATATAACGAAAAAGATGGAGGCCAATATTACAAATGTATGGAAACACAGAGGATGAAAAAAAATAGTGTTACCAAGAAAGTGAAAACAAAATTTATAACTTTAATAAACCGGGAGCGATCTCCCCTAAACTTTCTCGAATATTCTTTTATAAAAAAACAGGGGATGGGAACTCGGTATATAGACATGAATTTTAATCCATTTTAAATACTTAAACTTTTTAAAATATAATAAAATCTCGTAGAAAAAAAAATTGCACACCTGTGAACGCCAAATAAAACGTTCATAATAGTGCGGAATATTATTAGTACTTGATAAATTTTATTAGTTTTTTTGAGAAATCGGAAATAGCGTAAATTAGTACTTTCAATCAACGGAAGGTAGAGAATTAGATATTTTACTTACAATTGAAATTTCATTTATCTATCTGAAATAGTACTCGAGTTTTAGGCTTTTGAAAAATTCAAAGTAGAAAAAGTAAAATAAAATAGTTATATATGAAATTTCATCAAAAATTCCGATCAAGTATTTTATCCCATCGTAGTAAATATTTTTCCACTTGGACCCTAAACTACTTGTTTAAACGTTTGAAATTTTTTTTCTGTAAAACTAAATCCAATGTTTCATTTTAACATATATTTTTTTGAATTATGACTAGAAAGAGAAAATCTCGTAGCCACATTAGAAATAATGCAATAGTAGAAAAGTTAAAAGTAAATTACATTAAAACTTATTTTTTTAAGTTTCATGTACTGCAAAATGGTTTAGCCACATTGAGTGACAAAATTTGGTATACGAGTCCACCCAGCTCTGATTAGGTACCGGAGTAAATTTATGGAAACGGAAAACTGTTAAACAAAGTGCACATCTCATTATCCCTTCACATGCCGAGGTCATAGAAACAGGTTAACTCTACTTCATCCGTCCTATGAACCACAACGTTTGAAAGGACACCTTTTTCTTCCTGTTCTTTATGGATACCCCCCAGTTCTTGTCTAGTGGTGTTACCATAAACTTTACCAAATACATTTCTGATGGTGTACCCGGCCCACCGAACATATATTATAGTGCAGTAATCTCTGCGTGCGCCCATAATTTCTAAGTTTTGAATTTTTGTTGAACAATCCGCTATCTACTGAGGCCACGATAAATGAACCACGACGTAGCGAGGAATGACTATGATTCCATTTTTATAGCAATCATGATGTTATAAAAAAATGTGTAGTAAGATGCGCATCGCGTTATTATAATGCACCGATTGAAACGAATACAGGCAGGAAAGAGACTCTTTTAAAAAAGAAATCGATTTCCAGAAAAAGTGCACCAAGTTTTTTTATACAATGTTTACACTGGATCGTCTAGACATATTCCCCACTGTACATGGCACTATAGTTACATTTTATAAATAATCGTATATTGTATTGGGTATAAAGATAGGCTAGTACTCGACACAACAAACATTGGTTGGTTTATTGGTTTATAATAACTTAAAAAAAAACCGAGTATTCTTTGGACTGTCAATAAACGAAATCACACTCGTGAGGAGGGGGGAAGGGGGGGGGGGGGGGGGTTCGGACTAGTGTGATAATGTGTGACCGGGTGGGTTGGGCTAGAAAGTTTGATGACACATTGTGAATTTTAGAAAGTAATGAAAAAAAAATTAACCACTTTTTTTTCTCGTTTTTTACAGGCCGTTTTTGCTAAAATTGTAAAAAATAAATTATTGATCAGATTGATCAAGGTACTCACTGTTGATAAAGGTTAGAAGAAATTTTAGAAAGAAAGTTGTGTTGTAAAACCGAAAACTTTGAGGGCGGTAATATGCTGGGGAGGAGGGTGTCTGTTTTTGTGACGTGTTACAATGGTAGGAGTGGAGGGGGGGGGGTAAAATGTTTAAAACAGCCTGCTGTCATCAAGGAATAGATTACAAAACTAGTTTTAATATTCAATTTTATTATTATTTTAATTACAATTATTTCATTATAATTGTAGGACCAGAAGAACTGCTCTTATAAGGCTACGATTTCTTCATTAGACATATAGTTAACGCTACATAATGAATACAATTTCTGATTAGTATTGCTACATCATGAATAATTGTAATATACAAGGATATAAATGATTTTTAAATGAACGATTGAACATGTACATCATTTAACGATGTACAGATATCCAAGGGCAATTACGATTGTGTATGCCACTGTGTTGTGCAAGTATATCGTGCAAGGTTAGTTAATTCTAGATCAACAATATTAGCTTTTAATGTGGGCTAAAATAATCAATACGTTTGAATAGTGTATTCATTTCAAAATTCTTAGAAGTTTAAGTGCCTCGTACCATCTTAGGCTATTTGTAAACTACAAGGTTAGTTAATTCTATATCAACAAGATTAGCTTTTAATGTTAGCTAAAATAATCAATACGTTTGAATAGTGTATTCATTTCAAAATTCTTAGAAGTTTAAGTGCCTCGTACCATCTTAGGCTATTTGTAAACTACAAGGTTAGTTAATTCTATATCAACAAGATTAGCTTTTAATGTTGGCTAAAAATAATCAATGTTTGAAGGTAGTGAATCCATTTCAAAAGTCTTAGAAGTTTAAGTGCCTGATACCATCTTAGGCTATTTGTAAACTATAGTTTGTCACGATAATACGATTTATAGAAATATAGAAAATACAGAAATATATTGAAAGAATAGCTTTTGAACCAGTAAACTGTCTGCCCCTAAATGCCCTTTCAGCTCTGCCCTCTACCACACTGGGCGACTACTTTGTCGTCCAGGTACCTGCACTGCCCGAGGGTAGCACCGCCGTGTCTCACGTCATCAGCCCATTCATCGAGTGCACCGAGGTCACCCAGACGGTCACCTACACGACACAAACCGACACGACACAAGTCGACAGGACGACAGAACGTGTTGACCAGCTGTGGGTCACCTTCTTTGATATACCCATACATTTATTTAGGTGAGATTCACAGGTACATTATATATATATATATATATATATATATATATATATATATATATATATATATATATATATATATATGGCCTATAAAAATATAAATCTTTTGAAAAATATCGAAATTATACGAATATTTATAATATTACAATAATATATTGGTCTATTATTTAAATATAATAAATAATAAATAAATAATGCAATGATATAATATTAATTATATTAATAATTGTATTATTATATATTTAATCTTTGATATACCGATACATTTATTTAGGTGAGATTTAGCACCCTTACTACAATATTCTTCTCATATAGTTTGGTCCAAATGATTCTCTGCACACTGTTACCAGTAAATTTAAAGCGATACGAGATTTGATTTCACCAATTATCCAATGTAAGGTCTCTAAATAACAGGATATCTTGCCATCCTGTTCTTCTTACAATGGATGGCGATGTTGGCGTTTGTATGTGAGTGTATGTTGGAGGAGGAGGGGGGTATAGTATCAGGTTCTATTTCAATGCTTCTCTAATAGAGTCTTCTGTAATCGATCACTTATGCCAAAACAGTTTAGCTCCCTATCTATGATACAATCATTTTTACTTATATTAAAAAAATCTATCTTGCAAGTGTTTCATCCAAGAAAAGGCATCGAGTTTATATGTGAACGAAGCTATTGATTATTGGGTTTTCCCCGATTACTTGATTAGAAAAACTTTTCTTGACTCTATGGTGAAGTTCCTTTTCAGGCTTGACAGTTTATATAAGGAAAAATAAAGTAGCTTTAACCTATTTTGCTCACTTCGAATATTGAATGGGTTGTAGGGCCAGCACTATTTAGAGCATTTAAAGCTTACAAAAATTGTAAATGTCCGACCTCCTAAAGATCTGTAGCATCAGAGATGTTATTAGATTTTATTTGAACTTTTTACTGTAATATTTCACCAAATATTTTTTTTAACATGCTGTACTCCTGGGTGTATTTGTTTTTTATTTTTCCAAGAAATTAGCTTGTACTATCTGCATTATTCTTTCCTGACTTTATATCTTTAATGATGATACGTTTATTGAATGTTATGCTGTTTTATTTACATATATTCTGCTAAATATTATGCGAAGCAACTATGACTTCATTGTTCCAGAACGCGAACTGATACAACCTACGGAGCAATGGTATACAGAGGCAATGGCCAGTTTACATTGGATGTTTTCTTAGCTTTCGATGCAAGTGGCTGGACAGATTTTATACACTGTATCCCAGTCAGTGGGTTTGGTCTAGAGTACTTCATCTTTACACTGAGGTAAGTTGTAAAGTACTTCATCTTTACACTGAAGTAAGTTGTAGTGTACTTCATCTTTACACTGAAGTAAGTTGTAGAGTACTTCCTCTTTACACTGAAGTAAGTTGTAGAGTACTTTATCTTTACAATAAGGTAAGTTGTATTGTAAAGTACATCATCTTTACACTGAGGTAAGTTGTAGAGTACTTCATTTTTACACTGAGGTAAGTTTTATAGTAGAGTACTTCATTTTTACACTGAAGAAAATTGTGTATAAAGTGCGTCGTCTTTAATACGAAAAAAAAGTGTGTATAGTACTTCATCCTATACAAATGGTAGTAAAGTGGTTTGACATGGTATGCTACAACAAATTTTTAGTGCAGGTTATAAATACAGAGAGCGTGTAGTCAAGAGTTTAATATTATATATTGATCTTATTAGTTGTTTCTTTAAAGCCCAATTAAAAAAATGTTCTAATTAAACGTAAGTATTTGTTCTAAATTGGTAGGTTCTATGTGATACATAAAGGAGAGGATGCTGACTTGTAAAAGTGTCAAGTGTTCGATGACCTCCAGGGTTTATTTTAGATTTTTTTTCTTGGGTGGGGGACTTTCTTCCCTGGACGGAATTTTTTTTTATAGAAAATCCCCCCACACCCTGTAGAAAAGTGTCTGAAAGAAACACCGATGACCACTCAAGGCAGGATGAACCAGTGTTTCGTCATTAATGGTGAGGTTTAATAAGAGGCGTAGCGACCCCTCCCTGCGCCCGGGGACAAACTTTCGACTTGGCGCCCCCCCCCCCCTATATTTTTATATTTATAATTCAAAATAGCAGCTAAAATGAGCTTATTTTGGCGCCCCTAGGGTCGGCGCCCGGGGACATATGTACCCCCCACTGCCCCCGGGTCGCTACGCCTCTGGGTTTAATCAGTCAGGGTCATCACACACGATGAAGTGTGGAACGGTACTGAGCAGCAGACACAATATTAGTGGGCGGAAGTGTTTTAGGGAACTCAACCTGTGGGTTGGGCAGATAAACATTACTGTAATGCTCATGTGTATGTTTGTAGGCAGTTCCCGACGTATGCAATAGTGTCTGGTCCAAACGACGTGTTTGTTCGACTGTATTATCGGAGTGTTGGCAAAGAGAAACTTCTCTCAATCATGTTACCAAGGTACACAATAGATCTGCTACAAAAACTATTAGATCTACTTATGTAGGGGTTGGTGGAGGGGTGGTGGGGGGGGGGGGGGGGGGAATGGGGGGGGGGGGGTTGAAGGCGAATCGGACTTTTATAATGATGTTAGACCAGGAATGTCATACTTTAGCATTTTTTGTACATATTTTTTAAAACTTGATATTAGCGGTTTTTAAAAATACATTTTGTTCATTTTTATCAAGAT
This sequence comes from Physella acuta, assembly GCF_028476545.2. Classification (NCBI taxonomy): domain Eukaryota; kingdom Metazoa; phylum Mollusca; class Gastropoda; family Physidae; genus Physella; species Physella acuta. The sequence goes on from NW_026731583.1 coordinate 892,420, forward strand.
ATAGAGTTAAATATTGACCCATATTACCAAATCTATGGTATTAATAAAAAGATATACGAGATTTCTTTAACAAGGGAAACTACTCAATTAACATTTTCGTAAAAATAATAGCCTTGTTATATCCCCTTATTCTAAAATAAAGATTTCCTTAAAAAAAATTTAGTTTATAGGAAAAAAGTAAAAAAAAAAATTACTAATTTTTTCTGAGATATGTAATAAGAACAATTTGTTACTAGTTTTTACTGAGGTATGTTATAAGATCAATTTGTTACATATAATGCAGGGAGCGGGCGTATGTGTCTTCAGATTGCCTGAATACTGCGGGCACGCGAGATGCCAAGGAAGGTTGGTCTTTCACTAATTACCCTAATTTATCGACTAATTTAACTTTAATTATATTAATTACCCCTAATTTATCGACTAATTTAACTTTAATTATGTTAATTACCCCTAATTTCTCGACTAATTTAACTTTAATTATGTTAATTGCCCCTAATTTATCGACCAATTAACTTTAATCATGTCAAAGGCGTAGCGAGGGGGGGCGGGGGGTGCGGACCGCACCGGGTGACACCATTTAGGGGGGGTGACACCAAGGCAAAAAATAGCAAAATATAAAGAGAAAAACTTGAGGGGGGGGGGGTGCAAATCGAAAGTTTGAGGGGGGGGGGGGTGCAAATCGAAAATTTGAAAGTTTGTCCCCGGGAAGTTTCGCTACGTCTCTGGGGGTGACACCATTAAGTGCCGCACCGGGTGACACCCGACCTCGCTACGCCACTGATTTATCGACTACTCAACTTTAATTATATAAAGTTTCCCTTAATTAATATATTACTGTAGCCTTAAATGTATTTTCTTAAAAAAAAATCATAATATATCAAATGCGGTTAGTAAATTTTTTTAATGGTGCCTGCTTAATATATATAAAGAAAGCTACTATTTTTTGGACGCGATGATCAATAAGAAAGAGGTTACTTGTGTGGTCAGTTCTATGGTCAGCAACCTTAAGTCAGGGCCCATCAGAGTTGGTTGGAACTGGAGACTTTAGAGTTAGCCATCATGTGATCTGTAGCTCGGCCATGCTAATAGAATTAATGAAATAAAGAATTAATGAACTAAAGAATTAATGAAATAAAGATATAATGAGCTAAAGAATTAATGAACTAAAGAACTAATGAGCTAAAGAATTAATGAACTTAAGAATTAAACAACTAAAGAATTAATGAACTAAAGAATTAATGAACTAAAGAATTAATGAAATAAAGAATTAATGAACTAAAGAATTGATGAAATAAAGAACTAATGAGCTAAAGAATTAATGAACTAAAGAATTAATGAGCTAAAGAATTAATGAAATAAAGAATTAATGAACTAAAGAAGTAATGAAATAAAGAATTAATGAGCTAAAGAATTAATGAACTAAAGAATTATACAACTAAAGAATTAATTAAATAAAGAATTAAACAACTAAAGAATTAATGAAATAAAGAATTAAACAACTAAAGAATTAATGAAATAAAGAATTAATGAACTAAAGAATTAATGAAATAAAGAATTAATGAGCTAAATAATTATTGAACTGTACTAGAAAATGTATCGAGACGACACGCAACTTTGACGATTGTTACCTCCCCTTACTTCTCCGTCACACATCGTCACAAAAAGCGGGACCCCCCCCCCCCCTATAAAATGACTTCACACCTCAGCCCAGAACCCCCTTTATAATTGCAGTTGACCTTTTCTTAAAACATCGATTTTTTTTTAATTTTAATTTGTATTAAAATTTATTAAAACAGTTTTCTAAAGTTCGTTTTCTAACACTACTTTGTTTATAACGCAAAAGTGTGGCATCACACAACCACACCCCTTCCCCCTCCTCATCATACACTGTCATAAAATAACCAACCTCCCCCTCCCTTACAAGTGTGACGTCAATTATTAGGCTGCATGGCGAGGTAGGTCTGGCGTTTTATTTTAACAACCTTGTGACCTTTAACCTTTAACGTGTTATGTGTATCCCTACCTGACCAGACATTTACATCAGGAGCGACCACCCAGTTGGGGTCGTAGCGGGCAGCTGTAGGGCCGCGGCTTTATCCAACAACAATCATCAGTGTGCGCCCACAACAAGGAGAAACATTGTATTAGGTGAGAAATTTAGGCTTTTTACAAGCTTTTATTTAACTCACTTCCTCTGTCGTCAGTCTGTCTAGATCGAAACGGCCGAGCGAAATTGCAGGCACTTCTAACTGACAGATACGGTTCGTAATTGGTACGTGGGTCAAGACATAAAGACAATGCATCGTGACATTAAATTTGACGCAATTGGTCGCCTGATTAATTTTTTATGAATTAATTAAAATTTTGACCAAATTAGTAGGCAGTTCTATCCACACGCGTCATTGTTTCTTCTTAACTAACACTCAGTTGACTTATATTTCAACATTTTTAAGCGTTTTTGTCACGAACTAGGCTAATTTTTTATTTTTTTTTTAACACGGGATTAACTGACCAAGCGCCTGTATTAAAAACAGGAATTCATTTTGGTAGATTAAAATTGGTTTGCAGAAGAAAAAAAAATTAAAAATTAAAAAATATAAAAAAAAAAAAAAAAACAGCGTACAGATATTGCATACTAAAGACTTACTGCCACTTTCATTTAAGACATGCTACTTCCTGCCGAGACTTTCGGTAAAACATTCCTGATTCCGAATGTGGGTGTGGCAGGAACTGAGCGTTACGTCATTGTCGTGGCCTCTGTGACGTACACACGAGTAGAGATCTCGACGTCACATTTCAGAGATTCTCACTTCACAAATTTAGAAAGAGAAGGCCAGTCTATGCACGTAAACATATCTTTGTAGATTTAGTAAATGTTTTAAGATCTCTTTAATAAAGTCAGTGGCGTAGCGAGGTCGGGTGTTACCCGGTGCGGCACTTAATGGTGTCACCCCCCACAGGCATAGCGACCCTTCCCGGGGACAAACTTCAAATTTTCGATTTGCGCCCTCCCCCCCCCCCCCTCTCTCCCCTCAAACTTTCGATTTGAACCCCCCCCCCCCCCTCAAACTTTCGATTTGCACTCCCCCCTCAAGTTTTTCTCTATATATTTTGCTATTTTTTTGCCTTGGTGTCACCCCCCTAAATGGTGTCACACTGTGCGGTCCGCACCCCCGCTACGCCTTTGAATAAAGAAGATTGTGAAGAACTAACAAATGAGCATTTTTTTAGGGACGCCCTAATTGTATGCATTTCCTTAACAGTAAACAAAGTAGTAACGTTTATACCTTAAAGTATAGATCCAGGCTTATAGGCTGAACATAAAGGGTATTTAATATTGAAAGTAGATTTTCCCCCACCGTTTTAATTTATAATCATAAAAACACAAGAACTCCTCGTGTATTAAAAGAAAAGTAATATGAAGCTCTTTTGTCCGTCTACATAGATTTGTCAGGGGGAAATAATTCAAGAAAGATCCTGGTGTTTTGATGGCAATAAAACATCAATACAAATAAATCTTTCTCGAGCAGTGTTTCTTTCAGATTTTTTTCTCCAGGGGGCGGGGCTTACCCTGTTAATAGTATATATTTTCTATATAAATTCCATTTCGTTCCTGTGCAGAGTTTCTTCCAGGCATCTCTTCGGGGAGTTTGCAATGTAAATGTATCTCTACCATTGAGCGAATGACGTGTAATATTGTATAGATAGTGTAGTCTGCATTGTGCCCCAGTACTTGCGTCAGTTCCGTTTTTTTATTTTCTGACGTGCCTGCTGTACGACTGCTTTACTCATAGAGATTGTTATCATTGAACAAAAACAAAACGTTATAGAAAAAAATATCAAATATGCCTAGGATAAGTAAAGAAAGGGTTCATTTATATTTTAAGAAATATTTTTGCAGCCTTTGAACACGTTACAAACAAAATATTTTTACTCTTGAAGTACATGCTCAAAGACTCACATCTTGTAAAGGCAGACAACCCAGTCATGTGTTACCTGTTGGTGCAGGGGTCGTGCTTGAACAGGGATGTCAGTATATCAATGACTAGTATCACACCCACAGCTCTGTTCTACAACACCTACACATGGAAGTAAGTTGGGTTGGTATACAACACCTACACATGGAAGTAAGTTGGGTTGGTATACAACACCTACACGTGGGAGTAAGTTGGGTTGGTATACAACACCTACACATGGAAGTAAGTTGGGTTGGTATACAACACCTACACATGGAAGTAAGTTGGGTTGGTATACAACACCTACACACGGAAGTAAGTTGGGTTGGTAGAATCTATACAACACCTACACATGGAAGTAAGTTGGGTTGGTAGAATCTATACAACACCTACACATGGAAGTAAGTTGGGTTGGTAGAATCTATACAACACCTACACATGGAAGTAAGTTGGGTTGGTAGAATCTATACAACACCTACACATGGAAGTAAGTTGGTATACAACACCTACACTTGGAAGTAAGTTGGGTTGGTATACAACACCTACACATGGTAGCAAGTTGGGTTGGTATACAACACCTACACATGGAAGTAAGTTGGTTGGTATACAACAACTACACATGGAAGTAAGTTGGGTTGGTATACAACAACTATACATCAAAGTAAGTTGGTTGGTATACAACACCTACACATGGAAGTAAGTTGGTTGGTATACAACAACTACATGTGGAAGTAAGTTGGGTTGGTATACAACACCTACACATGGTAGCAAGTTGGGTTGGTATACAACACCTACATATGGAAGTAAGTTGGGTTGGTATACAACACCTCCACATGGAAGTAAGTTGGGTTGGTATACAATACCTACACATGGAAGTAAGTTGGGTTGGTATACAACACCTACATATGGAAGTAAGTTGGGTTGGTATACAGTACATTGATCACAACAAGAGGCTATTGATAAACCTGAAATGTTGAAGTAAATTAGAGAGTGGGGAATCTCAAACACAAACACATAAATGTATATATATATATATATATATATATATATATATATATATATATATATATATATATATATATATATATATATATATATATATATATATATATATATATATATATATATATATATATATATATGGTTTGATTATGTATATGATTAGCTATATGCATATAAATATATAATTATGTATATAAAAAGGTTATTAGTTACAATAGAAGACCTGTGATTTTATAACTTCATAAAAATATATCAACTACTATTTTTATTATCTCTTGACATTGAACCATTGTGTGTACATAGTTCGATGTACCCTTCAGTGGAAAACTTGAAGGTCTACGTAGCTCTGATTGTTCATGTTGCTGACAAGAATTACATAGTCTTTAACGAGGAGTCAGGCAAGTAAGTCTAACATGTTTTAAAAATTGGAAACCAAACATTTGTCACACCCCATCTTCACTTCCTCAAATATTATTTTAACTATTTTTCTAGATAAATCTGATAGTAATAACTGTTATAGACAATTATGCTTGAGCATTAATGAACATTTAAAACATACTGTATACCCACAATTGTTTTTTGTATATTATTAGCTATAACAAAACTTTAGTTTAGGCTACTATTTTTCACTAATAATACATCAACATAGTTCAGAGAAATAGATAGTTACAGATTTGATTTTATCTAATTTGAGAAAATGGGCGTGGAAAAGTGTTCAAGGTGATCGATTCTGGAACACCATATCAAAAGAAGTAGAAGAAGACGTTGGCTTTGCTTACATGCAGGGTCGACAGTTTGGATTTGGCTGCTACATCTACAGCTTTCAGGATAATCTAAACTACATACAAAACAGAGGCTTCATTGTTACATCCCTCGCCAAAGTAGGCTAATTTTGTATCTTTTACAAGATTTACAATTACTTATTATAAGTTGATGTGTTGGAAGGGTGCAAACTCAATGTCAAGGGTGGGTTTTGTTAATATAAACATCACTACCTATACCCTATTTCTCATAATTTTCTTGTAAAACTTAGTTCTAAACCTAAATGACAAAATCCTATATTGCCCTTTAGTGTCAATGTGTTTTTATTTTTACAAGATCTCATATCTATAACCTATATTTAATTATATAATAATATGGGCTTTATATAGACCTATCTATATAGGTAGCATACACACAAATATAGCCTATGCATAATAAACAAATATATACATAGAGATCTAGGCCTTATCATTTGACATCTTTTTAAACTAATTCACTTTATGCATGCGCCTATAACATATAACAGTAAATTGTCTATTGCATTGCTGTTTTTTTAAACTGTGTACCAAGGTTGGTGACTGTGCTCAGACAATGAAAGAAATGAATGAATCTGATCTGGTGGATAATGACTGTGATTCCCTGTATGATGAGGAAATGGCCAACAGGTTAGGTAGGAAAATTTACTTGGTCTCCGTAAAAATTATTTGGTCTGTTTATTTAAACGTTGCACCATAAAAAGTTTTTTGAAAATCTTTGGCGCAGGTTGTATATTTGGACACTTCTTAATTGTTTTAATTGGTTGTATAATAATTAAGGCCCTCCAAGCTCTCTTAGGTTAAATACATCTTAGCAGTGGATTGAAAAAATTGTTTTGATAAACAATACACTCCTTAGGACGGCATGGTTGAATGATAGAGCGTTTGACTACAAACCCAATAGGTTTAAGTTCATAGGTCAATCAAGAGTTCACCAAGCTCTGATTGGTATCTGATTCATGTTAAAGAAAGTAAAGACATCTGGGAATAATGCAGACCACACTATCCCTTTATATGTAGAGAATCTACCCCATGGGCTTTATGGTTCAAAAGGGAACTTTAAATTCCATGAGTAAGCCTACTATTTTATTTTACTGTTTCAGAAATGTCATTTTAAAAATAAATTCTAATACTGTTTTTAGGTTTTACTACACTACTGTTTTTTTTTGCCTGTCATTTATTTTTTGCAGATGATGATAGTGATGGGCTAGTAGATGAGGATACTGCAGTCAACTTGATAGGTGTGTGGCAAGTTTAATTGTAGGAAACTTCTGTAAAAATCATACATTCTTCAAATACTTGCTGAATAATTAAAACTATAACTCTCTGCATTTTTCCTAAAAACCTTAATTCTGTTTCAGTTAAACCAATATTTTCTAGTAATAATTAAACTAAAATTTAAACAGCTGGTGACCTTTCTTTTTGAAAATGTATACAAAATACTGTGTTTATGAGTTCAGACATGTAGGCCAGTACATCTTGGATCAAATGTCTTAGTCTTAAAAATCAGATGTGGACTGAAACTAAATATACTATATCCCAGCAAACAAATGAGAAAGTTGATGTTTAATACAAATACATATCACAACAGCAGATATTTTTATTTCACTGTCTCCTCAATGTAAACAAATTTAAAACTTATTTAAGTTTACATTAGAAGCAAGGTAATGGATTTATTATTTAATCTAAATTGTTTTTTTATACTCAGTGAGTATGGATTGAATTTTTATAACACAACGGAATTTTTTTTTCTTTCACATCCAGTGGACGGCCAGTGGGGAGAGTGGGGGCCCTGGGAGTGTGAGGCACCCTGTGGGGTGTCACCCTTCATCTCACGCAGGTAACTTGGTTGTACAGGTAACAGGCGCCCTGTGGGGTGTCACCCTTCATCTCACGCAGGTAACTTGATTGTACAGGTAACAGGCGCCCTGTGGGGTGTCACCCTTCATCTCACGCAGGTAACTTGGTTGTACAGGTAACAGGCGCCCTGTGGGGTGTCACCCTTCATCTCACGCAGGTAACTTGATTGTACAGGTAACAGGCGCCCTGTGGGGTGTCACCCTTCATTTCACGCAGGTAACTTGGTTGTACAGGTAACAGGCGCCCTGTGGGGTGTCACCCTTCATCTCACGCAGGTAACTTGATTGTACAGGTAACAGGCGCCCTGTGGGGTGTCACCCTTCATCTCACGCAGGTAACTTGGTTGTACAGGTAACAGGCGCCCTGTGGGGTGTCACCCTTCATCTCACGCAGGTAACTTGATTGTACAGGTAACAGGCGCCCTGTGGGGTGTCACCCTTCATCTCACGCAGGTAACTTGGTTGTACAGGTAACAGGCGCCCTGTGGGGTGTCACCCTTCATCTCACGCAGGTAACTTGGTTGTACAGGTAACAGGCGCCCTGTGGGGTGTCACCCTTCATCTCACGCAGGTACAGAGGCATAGCGAGGGGGGGGGGGGCAGGGGGGGGGACATATGTCCCCGGGCGCCGACCTTAGGGGGGGTGCAAATCGAAAGTTTGAGGGGGGGGGTGCAAATCGAAAATTTGCTCCCGAGGGGGGGCGCCAAATTGAAAGTATGTCCCCGGGCGCCGGCAAGGGTCGCTACGCCTCTGCGCAGGTAACTTGGTTGTACAGGTAACAGGCGCCCTGTGGGGTGTCACCCAGGTAATTTGGCTGTACAGGCCATCCTGTATCAACAGATACACCATTAAGTTTTATAAGTTGTGTTATAAAGTATTGTAAGCTAAAAACTTGAAGATAATAAATATAAAAAAGTAAATCTCAAACATAGTTATTCTAAAGTTAAACACATTTATTTTATAATTAAAAAAAAATTGAAGGCCTATTTATAAAAAAAATACAAAATTTAATGTAAAATTATCATAAAATTCAGACAATTGAATTGTAAGTAAAAAAAAGCATAGACCTAGACCAGGGGTCAGCAACCTTTTGAAGCGGAAGAGCCAAAAGTTACAAAATTTCCCTGGTTTTAAAGAGCCATTAACATTTTTTTATTTCAAATATTTTTTTTTTTTTATGAAGATTATTAGTATTTGTGCAAGGAGCTGGAGAGCCGCATCTTGATATCAAAAGAGCCGCATGCGGCTCGCGAGCCGCAGGTTGCCGACCCCTGACCTAGACTATAATTCATTAAAATTAAATTAAGATTATTTTTCTACTTTTTGTTAAGAAGATAATTTAAATAGAAAATAAATGCGTAGAATGTGTTTTGTGTCTTGAAGGGCGTGCAACAAACCAGCACCACAGAGGATGGGGGCACCTTGTACAGGACATCACATCAAGAAAAACAAGGCTCTATGTAGAGCGCTGGGGGCATGTGGTCAAAGTAGGTTTAATATCACCACCACCCCTTTTAAATCCTCTTCTTCTTCTTCGTTCTTAATTTTTAGTGTTGGGAGGGATCGAGCCTTATCTGCCAGAGGGTTTGAACTCGAGACTTTTTTCGAATTTATCAACCATGTGCTTTGCCGACTCAACCACGCCGACCCCCCTTTTAAATGATGTCACAACATTCTCTCCATCCCCCTTCCCCCAATCATAATTAATCAAGACTCGAAAATCAACATTTTGTTCTTAAAATAAACACAATTATTTTAAAATTTTACATTGTAATACATTTTGATAGAAATCTTTATCCCCCAACCCCCATTACTTATGTGCAACATGATTAACTACAATCCCAAAAATTAAAATATTAACTAAAAGGTTAGTATTGCAATAAAACATTAAATTTATTGAAATTGAAAAACAATTGTTAGAAATTATCTCGCAACTTCATTCATTATACTTCAAGTTCAAGTATACTAAACTAACATTTTTCAATCATTGTTTTTTTTATCAATTGAAATATTGGAATATTTTTTTCAAACTGCTAAATTAAATGAAAATTTAAATAAACAAAATTCGAAAACAAAATCAAACTGAGCTGCTGGTTATAAACCAGTCCATTTGAATTATTTGATTTTACCCAGCACTAATGAGTACCTATCACATTTTAGCTCTGTACTACAATATCTGTTATTGTACTTCACCGATGCTACTTTTAATGCAGAAATAGGTAGTTTGGCATAAAAATAATCCCACCATTTTATTTAAACCTACTACTATTGCTTATTCCAGAATTAATATACTGTGATACCTTTAAATTATAAACTTTTTTATAATAAAGTCTGTGATAGGCAAGTCAACAAATCAAACTTACAATAAAACAATAAATCCTCTACTCTCTAGAGTGTGACAAAGGTTACTATGGTTTCGGCTGTGCGTACACCTGCAGCAACTGTGTCAATGGCTGTGACCCGGTCAACGGGTCATGTGACATGTGCTCACCTGGCTGGACAGACCCGCACCTCGGATGTTCCTCACGTAATGTTCTATTATCCATACTGTAATGTTCTGCATTCATAACCCTCATTTTGATGTTCTACATCCATAACCCCCAACATTTTAATGTTCTACATCCATAACCCTCATTTTGATGTTCTACATCCATACCCCTCATTATAATGTTCTATATCCATACCACTCATTATAATGTTCTATATCCATACCACTCATTATAATGTTCTATATCCATACCCCTCATTATAATGTTCTACATTCATACCCCTCATTTTAATGTTCTACATCCATAACCCCCAACATTTTAATGTTCTACATTCATACCCCTCATTTTAATGTTCTACATCCATACCCCCTATTTTAATGTTCTACATTCATTACCCCCAACATTTTAATGTTCTATATCAATACCCAGATTATAAAGTATAATATCCATTAAACATTTTTCTACTCAAAATCCTTTTTAATGTTACTATAAATCTTAAATCTTTTATATTGCGACATTCAGCTAAATCATTATCGCCAAATTAATTATCATTGAAAATCTCCTCAGCTTGCTCTAAGTGAACCTACGTTAAACAGTTTACATTTAGTTAAATCACCAAATAATTATCGTTGAAAATCTCCTCAGCTTGCCCTAAGTGGACCTACGTTAAACAGTTTACATTTAGTTAAATCACCAAATAATTATCGTTGAAAATCTCCTCAGCTTGCCCTAAGTGGACCTACGTTAAACAGTTTACATTTAGTTAAATCACCAAATAATTATCGTTATAAATCTCCACAGCTTGCCCTAAGTGGACCTACATTAAACATTTTACATTTAGTTAAATTACCAAATAATTATCGTTATAAATCTCCACAGCTTGCCCTAAGTGGACCTACGGCCTACAATGTCAACAGCTTTGTGAGCCCAAATGTGGCGTAGACTGCACTGAACGTGTGACTGGAAAATGTCCAGGTTAGAAAATTGTAAAACTCACAGTTCGATTCTGATAGCTGCACAGTTTAGCTGTAGTGCTCATAATTAATTAGTTAATTCTCAGTATTGCCTGTCTATTTAAATTTGCTGTTTGTTACCTAAGCTGTTTGTTTTCTGTGCCACTCATTTTAACATTCATTTACATATTTACATGCATAAATAAGTGTGTATAAATAAGTTTGTATGTAGGCCATGTAAGTATATATATATATATATATATATATATATATATATATATATATATATATATATATATATATATATATATATATATATATATATATATATGTATATATATATATATATATATATATATATATATATATATAATTTATGTAGTGTGTATTTATGCATTACCAAGGCGCATGCAATTTTATAGTTTTATCAAATGATTAAATGATATGTTATAAATAGAAAAACAAATATGAATTTGTATAAGGAGAGAAACAGAAATTAGTTAAAATGTTTGTTAGTTGTAATTATCATTTTTCCAATTTTCTAGCATCCAAAATGTTTTTCATGTTTGCACTATGGGTGGACTTGATGTTGGTAGTGTTAACCATTTCGTTCATTCTTTATTGGTAAGTTTTTAATGTTGACATTTTAAACTAATATATTCATGGTAAGTTTGAAATATTAACATTTTAAACTAATGTATTATTGGTAAAATATAATGTTCATATTTTAAACTAATGTATTTTTTGTTAGTTATAGCACTGATAGTTACCTTCATGACATGGATAAACAAAATGTTGAAATATGACAAAAAAATAAGAATCATACAAGAGTTAAGATAGAAGAAAAGTGATCAAGAATATTATGGTACAATGTCCAGTTAGAATTCTGACTGATTCATTAATAATATATTGTTTATCTAATCTTGTGACCCTTAAAAGAAATAAAGAAGAGTTAATCAGTTATAGCAAAAACCTTTACCTGTAGCTTTTAGTATAACTGATCTAAGGCAGGTGGGTTTTATGTCGTACCTTCCTCATCATCTTTTCTCATTCATGACCAAGACACATGGGGCAGATGAAGTAGAGTTCTTCAGTTTCAGAGACCTCAGCATATGAAGAGATAGTGTGGTTAGCACTATGCCCAGTCGCCTTTGCTTTCTCTAAAGTGAGTTTGATACCCATCAGAGCTTGGTGGACTCAGGGATGCTCTACTGTCTCAAACTAGAGACTTTCAGGTTATCAGTCTAGCTCTCTACCACTAGGCCATGCCGTCCCATACCTTGATGCATTGAAATGAATCCAAAGGAATTTGGGAACTAAACTAAAATAAAAATCTAATTAGTTATTAAATGGTTTTATTTATCATGAAGATGGATGGTAAGTTCTTTTATTAACATAGTGTCAAGGCATTGAAATAGCATGTCAATATTGCTATATCTTTTTATCATTGCCTTCCATATCAATACTTTCATGTAACAAATTATTAGAAGTTCTATACTGATCCATTATTAGCTCGCATGATATATGAAAATAGAGATTTTAAACTTCAGACATGCAACTATTACCCATTATAAATTTCTAACAGAGATAAATGTATATTTCAGGACCCATGGTGGCACCCGTGTCCATATCTTAATGCTATGGTCGGCTCTTCGACGCAAGAACTACGTCTGGAGGTACAAGACCTCTAAAGGCAAGGAAATAGAGGTCCTGGCAACAAGGTCCTTCTACAAGACCTACAAGTCCAGGCCAGACCAGCTGGTACAGCTGACACCCCTGCCTACTGCTAAAATAGTCTCAAAAAGTGTTTTATTTGCCAGAAACAAACACGGTGAAGAAGGCAAGGACGCTGATGAATTATCCAGCGCTGCTTCTATTACAATAGAGACTTTATCTATTGTGGCTCCTGCAACTAGCAGGTCAGGCAACAGATTATCTTCCTCCAAGCCATTAGATAAGAGAATGCCTTCTTCAACTAACATAGATTTTTCCAAACCATTAAAAAACAAAATATCTATCAGCAAGGAATCGCTTTCGAAGCCAACAACAACCAAAATCTCGTCCTCGGCGCAATCAATTCAAGTATCCCCCACAAAAGAACTTACTTTAATCCATAATGCCATTATTACTCCTATTGCTGAGGAGTTTTCTAGAGAAAAATCTCCTAAAGCTAAGCCATCCAGTTCCAAAAGTGCTTTAAGAAATATGCCATTCACCAAATCAGCAGACGCTAAAGAATCAAAATCAACAAAATCTTCTTCTAAAAATGAAACAGAAAAGTCTAAACCCTCTTCTAAAAAAGAATCAGAAAAATCTAAACCTTCTTCTAAGAAAGAATCAGAGAAGTCTAAACCCTCCTCTAAGAAAGAATCAGAAAAGCCTAAATCCTCTTCTAAGAAAGAACCAGAAAAGTCCAAATCCTCTTCTAAGAAAGAACCAGAAAAGTCCAAATCCTCTTCTAAGAAAGAACCAGAAAAGTCCAAATCCTCTTCTAAGAAAGAACAAGAAAAGTCCAAATCCTCTTCTAAGAAAGAACCAGAAAAATCCAAATCCTCTTCTAAGAAATGAATCAGAAAAAAAAAAGATAAAAAGAAAGCAAAACCTCAGAACAAATTCAAACAAGAGCAGAAGACATCTAAAATTAGAGATCTGTAGAACTGATAAGTCTCCAAGATTTGGTTTAAGATTGACAAACAATGGCATAGTAAGCAAGAGTGAGTGTCAAAACTAAGAATTAAATGACTGTGATATTTGCACTGCTACATGTAAGACAGCAAGAAATATGGCAAATTAATAAATGCCCAACTAGACTTTACTTTTAAGATATATATAATAATTACTTATATTAAAAAGATTAACTTTGACTTAGGTTTTATATAAAGTTTATTGACCACATTTTGGTAATTTTCAAACTTTAAAATCTATACTAGATCTATTTCTCTTTATATTTATCAGGATTTCTTTTTACTGTTGTATTGTAATATAAACACAAAGTACTAAAAATAAAACCATTCTTGGATGGATATACATTTGTTTTTTTTTTAGATATTTAAGAAGAAATGTTTGTGGCTTTATATCAGTGTCCTGTCATTGTCACCTTTAAGATCTTATATATTGTGTTTAAGATTGGACTACTTTCTTTTACTAAGTTTATACCAATGATCTTGCACTATTAATACATATACACAGAAATAACTTAGCAGTCTTAATGAATTGTCTTATAATGATTGGGTGATGATAAACTAAAAACTAAATCAAAAATGATTTATTATTCAGTGTTTTAATGAAATTAATTGTTATAATTAAATCACACTATGCTTGGAACTAAAACAATTGATTATAAATACAATAAATAAAAACAAAACATATAAAAGACAGTGTTAACCTTGAAACCTCTTCACCTTTTCTGTGACAAAATGTTACCAAAGTTTACTTTTTCTAAATATTATTAAATATTCATCAAGATGTATAACTTAAACAAATTATGTAGAGTTATACTTGATGTAATTAAATTCTATATTATAATAACACTAATTAAACATAATGACTAATTATTCAAAAGTGTAAATAATTTGAAAATTATTTCATCTGATTAATTATATGACAGTTATAACTATAATAACTAGTACTGTGTTTTAATTATACTGGAATTGAAGTATTCAAACATTTGCAAGAAAACAAGAAAATTGAGAACAATTTGACAACAGAGCTTTACCAGCAGCATACTTTAATTTGACAAATAGTCTATCATCAGTTTTCATTACAACAACTGTGCTACACCCATCTGCTGAATCATTGCGCTCAGTCTTCATGTAACTAACTTCATTTTCACACACAGGAGAGCTATGTACCATTTCTAAATACAGTGAGCCACTGTTGATTTGCTTAAAACTAAAGTGAGCAACGTACAGACCATCAACAGGGGCAGTAAATACTCCCAATTCTGGGTTAAACCCATTTCCTACATTGCAGAATATGCAGTTATATCCCTTAATTATAGTGTTGTGAAGAAATTTGCACACTTCATAGAAAGAAGCTGTAAAACCTATGAAAACACCTTCCTGTTTTGGTTTCAGTTCTGAAATAAAAAGACATTGAAATTGTTGGTGCTGGCAGATATCTTGATTGCTTGCGCAGATTCTAAGCTTGAGTCAGTCAGATAAGCCAAAGTCTACCTTGTTCTGATATTACCTAGGGTAACTTAAACTCTACCTGCTCTATTGAAATAAAGACAATGAATTGTTTATCAGATTACAGATACTTACGCAATGTGTGTAATTCCTGTGTTAAATTTGTTAAATCTTTTTGTAGCAGACTAAGCTGTGGAATTTTAAAATATTTACACAGTTAACGATAATGCAAGTTTATATAATTCATTTGTGATTAGCCTGTCAAAAAGTAGCATTAACAATGTAGATAAATTACATTATTTAAATTGTATACTTGTTACTGCTTTACAAAATGTATGTTACAAACAATTATTACATTTTTGTTACCAATTTATAAATTATAGGTAAATTACCTCAATATACATAATGAAATAAATTGTATAGCTATTAAATGCTTAATGTAGGTAGATTATGCACTGTTTGTTATATTTTGTGTATATTATATTGGTAACTAGTAATATTATTTAGGTAAATTACCTGATTGTTATTGAATTTGGTACTTATTACTGCTTTGTTAATAGCAGGAAATAATTTTTCAATGGGCAACAATTTGTGTAGAAATAGTCTGCACAACACGCTGTTCTAAACAAAAAAGTAAACAACTTATAAAAAAAATTTTTTTAAAGATTAAAATATAAAGTGAAATGAAAAAGTAGGAGTTTTTATGATTAAACAGCTGACAAATAGAACAACCAATAAAAAAAAATACCATATTTCAATTTGTATACCTTTGAATCTACTTTATTCAGCTGCTCTTCAAAAGTAGTTTTTGTTTGTTTTGATTCAACTTCAAGTTTACCAACAGCACTGTACATATGTTTAATTTCTTCTCTTGTTACTTCAGTCAATTCTGTCAATGAAACAACCTTGGTGGACACCTGTGTTAATTCTTCTTCTGTATTTGCTAAAGCTGTACACATACTGTTCATTTCTTCTCTAGTTGTTTCAGAGCTATCATTCAAAGAAATAACCTTAGTATGTAACTGTGCTAGATCTTGTTCTGTACTAGCTATAGCTTTACACACACTCTCAAGCTTTTTGCTATCCTTTTGTTCTCTAATCAAAATTTCTCTAACTTCAAGCTGCACATCTGTTAGTTTAGCCCCTAAATCTTTAATTTTTTTAATGCAGTTTTTGGTTCTTCCTCGTTGATCCCCATCTAACTCCTCTAGTTTGTTCTCTGTCTGACCTTGCCATGTTACAATCTCATTTTTCCACAGCTTGGTTTCTTTCTCTTCATCCTGTAGCTGCTGAGTTGTGTCCCTTAAAGAAGAAACATTATCTTCCAATGCTTCCAGTCTTGATATAATTTTCTTGTAACTTTCAGCTGTCAACAGAAGGCATAGTTTTATTTTTTACTTACAGGTATACAGCAGAACTTCATAAGAAATACACACCTAAAGTTGAAGCAACTTATAAAAATATTTAAAGACAAAATGTAATTACATTATAATAATGCAAATACAAAATAACTCACAATTTAAAATAATGACCTACAAAAGAACTCAAATCCAAATTTCAAATAGGCTGTTGCATTATAAAATGATAATTTGTTGGTGTATTTATTTAAGTATGCTTTTCTTATGTTGGCTGGACATAGTGCCAACCACATTATTCTTCTGTAGGCAGAGGTCACAAAATACAGATGAATTCTACCTCACTTTCCCCATACACTGTTAGGTTTGAAAAGGGAGCTTACTTTACCTTACTTTCTTTCATAATGAGTTCTTACACCATGTTCACACTTGCAACATGTAGGCCTATACTATACACATCTAAAAAAAAAATTAGCAATAAGTGAGGAGCCTACTTTACATTTTCTGATAAAATTTACTTATGTTGAAGCTTTTTTTTCTAGACGTGTATACATGTGGCTAGTGTAAACGCAGTGTTAGATTCCGAATAAAGAATAATAACCTTAACGGAAATATGAATTTCCAAAATTTTTTTGTATTTGTAATTAAAAAAACAATTAATAAAAAAACTGAATGGCTTGTAAGAACTAACCCATAATGTATGATAACAATAGAAGGAAGACATGTAAATGGTGTGGAGAAACTTGTTTACTTTGGCAGCAAGATGAGCCCATCATGAGGCACAGAGGAGAACATCCATGCTAGAATTTTGAGTTCGCTACCCTTTGCGACACTTGAGGAAAAATTCAACCATCTCCAACACAACCAATATTAGGATTCTAAATTCAAATGACGAGGTTGTCTTGTTAAATGGAGGACAGGCAAGGAGTCTTCAAGACCAACAAAGACAAGATTTAGACTTTCTTTAACAAATTTTTATGTCAGAACCTGAGATTGAGGTGTCAGGACAAAGTGAAAAACATAGACTTGTGAAGAAGAACAAGGCATAATCCCATGACACTGCCAATAATGAGGAAGTGGCGCTAAGTGAGGTGCACATATGTGTAACGCATCAGTGGAACTCCTAGGTGAAACAAAAGAGAAAGTGCGCAAGACTGAACGGAGATGGAGTCTTCTTGAAGAACTAAAGAGCAGCTAGATGTCTTGGAACACTGCAAAATACACAGCTGGGGCGGCAGAAAAAGTGAAAGATTATGGTTGAGTAAAGAGGACTAAGTAAAGTAAGTCAAGACAAAGTTTGATAGTTTAATAAATCTGTTGATTACATAAAGGTAATCTTACACATTCTGACATTAGATTCATTAGAATATCTTACACCTTCAGATGTTAAAATACACCTATTCTTCTCTACACATTTATGTGCAAAATACAAAATTACCTTTTTCGCACGAATCAACAGACATTTTTTTAACAGGCGCCAGATCTACCACATTTAATTCTTCATCCTTTCTGGTGGCTTCTGGATTTTAAAAATAAAGAAGAAAAAAATGAAACAATATGTTTATGTTTGGCCTTAGAAGTGAAAATCAAATTAGAAATTTAAACTGGGAACTGAGAGAAAGAAGATAGAATAGGATAGGGGAAAAAATGTATTTATTAGTAAAGTAAAAAGTAAAGTTCCCTTTTCAAACCTGATATAGGGCAAGTGAAGTAGACTTCACTTGTTTCTGTGACCTCGGCATATAAAGAGATAGTGTGGTCAGCACTATGCGCAGCCACCTTTACTTTTCCTAACGCGAGTTAGGTACCCATCAGAGTTGGGTGGACTCAGGGACGGTATATAGACTTGAACCTGGATTCGAACTCTAGACTTACAGATTAGCAGTCAGTCTTTATTATATTTAACAATATATTTGAACTTAACTAATATGGTCTATTACATAATTCACACTGAAAAGTTTTTAGAAAATGTAATATTAACAGGCTAATAAAAAATTATATTTTTGTGTTTGAACTACCTGTTAAACAGTTGATAAGACCAAGCAGTTTCCTGCTACCTGCTGATACAACAGAATGGACCTCTTCAAATGTCAGATAACTTTTGTCTACTGCTGTGATCCAGTCACAAGCAGTCTTTGAGATCTGTGGGATACAGTTGAGTTTTTTTTGTTTTTTTTTTAAATTCTTTATTCTTATACAATAATTTCAATGTTACACAAAATTAAATTGTAAAAAACTTAGATAATCAAAGTAAATTATTGACCTGCCTATTTTTAAAACAAAAACATTATTAAATATAGTAACACCTCAGGCATTAAGTAAGATGATAATAAAATTATGAGATTCATTTAAAAAACAAACAAACCAATACAACAATGTCTGTAAAAATGTCTATAAAAATACCCTTATAAGTTTTCTATTTGGAATGATTGTGGTTGTTTAATATTTGAGCAGTGAGAAGAAAAAGACTGTAAAATATTATTTCATTTATCAATTTTTTTCTTAAAGCAGCTAGTAGCATGTTCCTTCTTTATTACAAAATATAAGATGTTACATTAAGAATTCTGATATAAATATACAACCTGCTGGACATAGTGAATCAAAAGATCCTGTAGTTCAGCTTGTTGCTCTTGTAAAGATTCTATCATCTGGTTCAAATGTTTCTGAGATCTAAGGCTGAGCGACATCTAAGTAATTAAAACTTTCATGTTAGTCTAGCCAGAACCATGTTACATTATTTAAATTAGTTTATGTTTAGTATGGATATAGTTTAGTGTTCAGAGGTTTTTAATTAGATTTATAAACTGATAAAAGCGTTGGTTGTTAGACGATAAAAAAGCTGAGGGTTAGGATTATTATTGACATTGATTAGTTTTATCTACCATAACTAACATCTTTGTGTAATATGATGTTGGAAGAGTCCACTGTATAACTAAAGCACTGGAACATACAATTTTTTTTTTAATCTTCTTAATTTTAAGATAGTCTAAACATCATAATGTTTACATGTGCTGTTTTGTGTTTTAAAAAATCGGCTATCACTTAATGCATAGTTAAAGAAATATTACACATTTCAAACGTATTCTATAATAATAATATTATGTGCAGCCTTTTGCATGCTACTATTACTAAAATTTTCTAAATCTACAGGTATTTCGATATAAATTTGAGCTACTGCTAAATTTTTTAACCATATTTCTATTTCAATTTGTGTAACTAGAAATAAATTTTATAAATTATTAGGCCTTAGGCAGATCAGATATAGATCTAGAATCAGTAGTAGTTATTGTCTTATTGGTAAGTAGTTAATTATAGTATAGATATTCTATATAATATATATATTATATCTATATAGTATAGACTATACTATATATTAATATATTTATTATTTATAGGCCTATTACTATAGTTAAGTTAAGTAAGTTAAGTAGTGTCTAGATCTAGATCTAAGTAGTTATAAGTAGTAAGTAGCTAGGCCCTAACTAAGCCTAATATTTTTTAATATTTTATAGTAATAGTATTAATAGTTTAGTTATTAAGTTTTAGACTAGGGCTGACCATTTATTTTCATTTTCTATTTAGATCTAGAGTCTTAGAGTGTTTTATTAAGATTAGCATTTGCCTAGCTTCCATCAAACAAAAATGATAATTACATTGGTTATGGCATAGATAATCTAACAAATTGTTGTTGCTTTAACTTTAATACTATTCTATTTTTCTGTTTTAAATAATAGGCCTACTGAATTGATACGTTTAATTTGCTTTTAAAATTAGGTTCTAAGAAATACGGAGTGAAGAAGGAAAACGGAAAACCCCTTTCACCCAAAATAGACTCGAGTGTAGGCCGCTGATGTAAATCCTAAAAGTATCATTAGATCAGGTAGTAGTAATCTAGATCTCTAGATCTAGCTAGATCCTTATAGAATAAATGAACTGTAAAAATGATTTTAGTTATTAGTATTATTAAGCCTAAAGAAAATAAGCCTAAGCCCTAATCCTAAAAAAATGAAACAGTTAAACAACTTAAAAGTTAAAACGGAAATTCCCTTTAATACAATTTTTACGCCTACAACTTTATCTCTAGATTCTAGATCTAGAATGTTTAGGACTAAATATTCAAATAATAATAAATAAACTTCAGGCTACTATAAAAGTTGCCAACCTGGACTTCTGTAGATCTTTAAAAAGTGAGTTGCATAGTACTAGATCTAGTAGTAGGATATACTTAAGATTATCATAAATATTAATAAGTAAGTTTATTAAGTAGTACTGTAGTAGGCCTAACTAACTTAACAAAGTTAGTAAGTACAAGTAGTAGTACTTACTACTTAATACTGATAGATCTAGACTCTAGTAACCTAGTTGCTGATTTATCAATAATTATTACCTAAGTTAATTAATAATAATTATGCCTACTAATTAGGGCCTAATAAATTAAATAGATTTACTCCTTAGATTCTAGTCTAAAACAAACATATTTTTTTATTTAAAAATAAAATTCAACTTAAAATGAAGCTAAGATAGGCAGACTAATTTAGTATTATTAGTAGCAGTAAAATGCAATGATTTTTGTTATTCTATTCACTTATCTTAAGGTCTAAGTTGAAACAAAAAAGCTACAAAAAGATGTAGGCTATATATATATATATATATATATATATATATATTGCCTATACTATAATACATTGTATGTGGGCGTCTACTAAGCTAAATGTTTTATCAGTCACTGGGAGGCTTGAAACTTTTATGTAGACCTAGAATAGAGCTAGATCTAGATCTATAGGCGTGAGTTCACTTTGGTCATTTTTTTTCTTAAACTATCAATGTGTGTCATTGGATTTGAATTATTTTTTTGCTTTGATTCACAGAAATTTTAGAAACACCATGGCTAAAGCAGGAGAGGAAAAAATTGGCACTAATTCAGGTATGATTAAGTCAGCGTTTAAATAATTTAAATATATAATTATATAAAATTAAATTAGCCTATAGCACTTATAGTTTTAATACTTTGATTACTGTTTAAAATATGTTAATTCAGGTATGATTAAGTCAGCGTTTAAATAATTTAAATATATAATTATATAAAATTAAATTAGCCTATAGCACTTATAGTTTTAAAACTTTGAATACTGTTTAAAATATGTTATCGACAAAAAACGCATGGCAATAACAGTCTTTATAATGTATAACAAAAAAGATGTGTTTGTAATTAATTATTTTTTTTATATAGCACTTTCTAAATTACTAATTTAAAAATTTTAACAAAATAATTCTTTTCTTAGCGGAGAAGATGACTGAGAATGACATTAATACTTTAGTAGTTCAGGCCAATAAAGAGACAGGTAGGTTTAACCTCAAATGTCTTGCAGGTAACAATCATTTCTTTTCTTAGATGAGGTTGGTCACAGGTTACCTAATAAGGTGTTCATTTATTGCAGACATACTTTGAAAGTAGATGTCACAATTCAATTTAGAGTTTATTTAATTTGTTTTATGGTACAAAGATATCTTGAACCAGAAAAGATTATTCTCTTCAACTTTTCCTAACAGCTCTTTTGCATACATGGATTACTTTGTGATTTTAACTTACTTATTACAATTTTCACAGGGGAATTTGAGATTGAGTGTTGCTATGAACACAATGAATACAACTACTTTTGGGAACATTGCACAAAGAATTATGGTCATGCTGATTTTACTCCTGCTGACAATTTTACCATAGATAAACTGCCTGATGGTTACAAGGACATTGACACCTTGCAGCTGATAAAAAGTCTGAGCGAGCTAACTGTCCATATAACAGTAGGCTACGCCAGCCCAGAGAGGCCGTCCAACCTGAATGGCCAGTCCTACCCTTGCTACAGCGACAGTACCAGGGGATTTACACGCTATGGAAGTGGGCGTGTCTGGGATGCTGAGAAAGTAGAGAATGAGCCTTGTCCGTGTACCAAATGTATAGAATCAGGTCAGCATTGTATGCAGTGGGCTAAAATTAGCATCCTGACCGCCATGTATGTAATATTTGATCAAAGCGAGGCTAGAAAATCAAATTTCAAACTTGGATACAACAAAGATGGAGACAACTATGAAACCCTTGAAGGATATAAAGTGTTCAAAACTACCTTGGATGAAGACATGTGTTACCTGTACAGTATATCACATAGCGTTGAGCTAGTTGATGACCTGAAGAAACATCTGGACGAGTTTGAAGAAAAATGCAGAGTTGTAAATGCCAATTACAAGAAAAATAAAAACATCAAGTTGACCGCTATAGTGTCCCACCCTCATGGGTATTTCAAACAAGTGACTATTGGAAACTGGGAAGTCCAGGAACCACAGAAGAACAAAAGCACCAGGTATAAATACACCACAGCTACCTGTAAGGGGAGCAGTGGGGCACCTGTCTTTGTGTTTGGTAAAGAGAAGGGGTGGTGGCTGACCCATCACCACAGTGGATTTGAACCTGACACCAAGTATAACTACAGTGGCATTGTCTGGCTCTAACCCCTACTCTGATGTTACAGCACACTAATCAAACCTCAGGTTTTGGTATTAGCCTTCAGTTTAAATGTTTGGAATTGTTGATTGGTTCATAGCATTCTGATGTGTGCCTTCTCCTTAATATTTCCATTACAATTTTTATTATAATTTAAGAGAAATAGAGACTGATCAAAAATTTTATTTTCAAAGTTTGTGTTAATATTCTAATATACACTATAGTTGAATATGTAATTAATTAAATCCTCAAATAGCAAGTTTTCTCTTTAAAATAATTATTTATTTATTTGATGACCATTACATAGCTTTAATAATTTAGGATGATTTTGTTCCTAAGGTTAAAATTTAAACTTTTTAACCATTTAAATACAAATCAAATAACTAGATCTTTGGAAGCAACAAAATATTTGTATTGGTTACTCGTACAAAAAAAAAAAAAAATTTAAAAAACCTACAGCAATTCAGTAAAACACTGTGTTAGAAAAACATAACTTTATGATAGAAATAGATACAACATTGTGAGGCAAGGATTGCTAACAACTTCCTTTGTGAACCCAAGATATCCTTACACATTAGCAACGAAGATGTGATCCATTAGTTCTGCTGCCGTTGGACGACTTGCTGGATTGATCTGAAACGTCTGCTCCAAGAATTGTTTCATGGCATTTGATGCAGACTCTGGTAGGGTGTACATAGGCTTTGTTTCCTTTGCTAGGGCTACAATGACTTGAGTAGGTTTAAGGTCATTATATGGAGGAACTGTGGTGGCCATCTCAACAACAGTACAGCCCACACTCCTGTAGTAGCAGTGGATTTTATTTTAATGAAATAAACACATGTAGATATAGATAGTTAATATCTAATTTATGATATTGCTTTGTATTACTGTACGCCCCCTTAAAAAATATAAAAAATCTTGGCGCCTTCCCAAACTAGCTGATTGGTTTGTAAAGCATTTTACGGTGTTACAATCACATCATTTTATGTCTTAGGGCTTAAATCATTGCAGGTACCTTGTATTCAATTAGTTAAAACACTCAAAATGTTTTATAGTTACCAGATGTCTGCTCTAACGTCATAGGGATTCTTTTCATCAGCAGAAACTATCTCCGGTGCCATCCAATAGTATGTCCCATGCACTGACCTTGCATTGGTTGCCGAGTGAATGACCTTTGACAAGCCGAAGTCTGTAAGCTTGACACTGGTTTCATCTTTGAGGAGGATGTTGGCACCTGCAAGTGACAAGATATACTTAATTATTGAGTGTTAAATAAAAACAAAAATTAATGATAGTGCCTTAATTACTACGTAGATAAACTATTAATACGTGTGGCATAACCCCCCCCATAGACCCCTCGGTATATATAAAAAGTATGAGGGGGGGGGGGGTGCAAATCGAAAGTTTGAGGGGGGGGGTGCAAATCGAAAGTTTGAGGGGGGGGGGGGGTGCAAATCGAAAGTTTGAGGGGGGGGGGGGTGCAAATCGAAAGTTTGTCCCCGGGTAAAAAATTGGAACCCCCCCCTTGAGACGATCCTGGCTACGCCACTGCCCTCTATACACTATAAATGTTTCTAAATAGATCATTCTATTCTGGACAATAATGCACATTTAAAAGAACTTTTTTAGGTAGCCATTTCTCTTAGCTTGACACAGGCCACCAATCAAAATGTGCAAGCTATCATGTTTTTCAGAAATTTGTAATTAAAAAAAAAACACTATTCCATTGAACAACTTCTTTAAAAACAAAACCATAACCTTTGATGTCCCTATGGATGATGGGTGGACTTCTTCCATGTAGATATTTTAAGCCTTCAAGAATTTGTCTAGTGTATTGTCTGTTTTTTTCTTCCGGAAACGCGCCATTTGCTTTTAAAAATTCGCGGATGGAACCCTAGAATGGAACATAATAATTTAACAAATCAAATAAAAAAAATAACAGAAATTCTGAAAAATCAATCATAACTGAAATGCTGTTTTGTATTTATAAATGCAAAAACTTTTTCACAAATACTTTTTCATATGAGTGAGACAAGATTACAACACTCCATTACTCACCAACATATATCTGGTTAAACGATAACAAAGACTGTCTTTTGATCAGTCATTAGATAGAAGTCAAACACTGAACTATCATCATCACCAGAAAACCTCTTTAAAATCTATTGGCACCATATTTGTTTCAGTGAATTATTTTGATTTAAAATTTTTTGAACTGAAATGTTACTGGCTTTTTGTAAAATCAACAAATTGTAAACTGCAAAAACTGGGACCTGAACCCTACTCAACTTCAAAAACTAAACAGTATTTAAACAGTAAGTAAGATGAATGTCTTTAGACTTATGTTATTTACATAAAAGTATAGTTCTTCCCAATAAAATAAACCTTTCTTGATTATTAAGATTCAGTTAACAAATTTTGAAAACACATCTTTGATTCAGAGCCGGTATAAATCTTCTATCCATTTTAGAAAAGGCATAAGAAATTATTTTAAACCAAGAAGAAAGAATAATATTTTACAATGATTAAATTTAAATGTGTTTAAATGGTAAAATCTGTAAAATTCATAAGAAAATCTTACCATGCTCATGTTCTCTAAGAAGATGATCACATTGAATTGACTTTGCTCGTATCCGTAGAAAGAAACTATCTTGGGATGTTTGATTTTCATCAAGACGTCCAGCTCTACTATATTCTGTGGAGTCACCATGTGTTTGTTATCAGATACATTTTTATTACAAATTTCAAGCCCATGCCAACATTTGATCTACTTGTGTAACAAACAACATTGTCCAATTGAGAAAATGTTGCAATAATTTATACTATGTCTTATTTTGTGTTGTATGTTGGCTGTGCTTATTGCAAACTTTAAGTTGTATCAATATATAATGATAGCTGTAGGCCCTATTTGTTATTTTTCATAAGAAATCTACCTCTGTAACAACAATAGGCAGTGAGGGTGTTGGTGTAGCAATCAGCTACAATACATTAGATACGGACAAGCACAAAAAAAAAACCAATTGTTTTTACCTCAGCACGATCTTTCTTAGCATTGGAAATTCTAATTTCTTTCCCCACATATTTTTCTTCATCTGCTCCTTTCTCTTTGACAATGAAAACTTGGCCAAAGGTCCCATTGCCTACAATACGCCCTCTCTCCCAAAGTGTTGGGAATTCTGGAGCTAGGGATGTTACGACTGTTGAATAAAAAAATGATTAGTATTTTACCTTTAAAGTTGTGTTGATTTTTATTCGACCAAAGCTGGACCATAGTTATTAGTATTTGTTTTGTTCTCTCTTGTGTGGGGGTTGTTGCTTAGCAGTTACGAAACCTAAATCTAATAAGTTGTGGGAAGTGAAATGTTCTATGAATGGTCTGTGACATTGTTGCTGGGTTTGAAACAAAACAGAAGAGAAATACTTTAGGATACAATGGAAGGCTAAAATTATGTAAAGAAGAATGGGAAAACATTTGACAATAACAATTAACATAAACTTTATTAAACTTACTATCATTTTCGTTGTCAGACATTGTTGTAGAATCAAATTTAGTGTACCTTCAATGAGAAAACAAAAGCTCTAAACATGAGATACATCTAGTAGTAGTAAGCTACACTACACACATAACATGTAGGTAACACATATTGGGGGTGACAGGCAAATGATCCCAGAACGAATAGAATCAAACAAATGATCACAGACAAAATATTTATCTTTGACAGAAGCTGAACTCAAGCTAATATAAAACAAGGTAATTAAAAAGTCTAGTGACAATTTTAGCGCAATTTCCTTATGTTATCTAAAATAGCTGTCGTAGTGTAAATCAAGAGCAGGGTTAGTAAAACCATTGGTTAGTTATTAAAACGTTTTTTATTAATTTTTTTCAGTATTTTACATGTTTTATTTACAATAGAGTTACATGACTAAAAACCATTGCGCGCCAACTGAACGTGATGGCGCAGCCATGGAACGCGATGGCGCAGCCATGGAACGCGATGGCGCAGCTATTGAACGTGATGACGCGTGTGGTGTGGTTGGAAAAAATGCCTACTAATTCGGTCCAAATTTTTATTAATTCAAAAATTGTTTTGTGACCAAACGAAAGGATTTTTTGAAAACTTTCTTCGGCAATATTGTTCTAAATTATGGCAGAAATCGATTGGTACATGTTTCAAGTCGCTTATTGGTCTGGTTGCCGAGATATGGGCCAAAAACTGCTTTTTTTCGAGTTTTTTTGGCTTTTCCGGGAAATCCATGAAAGAAACCCGTAATTTTTATGGCCTATGTTCATCCTCGTAACTTGCTTAACATAATTGCTTTTGGAACTAGTCATCGATATTGCTTCGTTGAGGAGGAGATACGACTTAAAGCTGCGGACACACATCCATCCATCCATCCATACATCCAGAAATGACGGGTTAATAAACGCAATTCTCCAGAATGGAAATTGCGCTAAATAAAAAAAAATTTATTACTTCACAATAACTACACAAATATAGATCTATATAATAGAAATTATAGAATTTACTGTGGTTATTTTCAAATATTTTGGTTAGCGGCCAGTTAGCCTGTTCTCGGCCAGTTACTGTTAATCAATACTGTGTTAAGTGCTAAGTTAGGCCTAATACAAGTATAGTTAAGTCAGTTAAGTTTAGTATCTAGATTCTAGATCTAGATCTATAGAGATTCATTAGAGATAGATAGATCTAGATCGTTTAGTATATAGATCTAGATTCTAGTATATAATTTAGCTAGTAAGCTAGCTTTGCACATTTTGCCATACCTCCAACATTCACATTGAACATTGACTACTAGATCTAGATCTAGATCTAGATCTAGAGTCTAGATCTAGTTTCAACAAACCTGTTGCCATGAAATTTGCGTTTCTTAGCACGTCTACAATACTTCCTATCACTTTGCATCCTTTTTTCTAATCCAAAATGAATTTAAAAAAATAAAAAACTTTTATTAGATCTAGATATTAGGATCTAAATCTAGATAGTTTGAAGCGCGGAAGCCGCCTTATCTTATACAATAATACTAATAGAGTTAGGGATCCATCATTAAAATTACAAATTAGGGAGGTGTTTATTGTTTTTTTTAATTGTTGTATAGCTTGTATTCAGAGTTTCTTCCAGGCATCTCTTTGGGGGGGGGGGGGGGGGGGGGGGGGGAATCCCCGACGAAGAAAGAAAGTCTACCGCCTTCTCCCCCCCCCCCCCGAACGTGATGAATTTGATATAGTAAACATACACTTTTACTAGTGTCCGAGAAAAAAGTCTGGAAGAAACACTGTTTGTATTGTGTACTGTTTGTTGTGTTTTTGTTTGTCACTGATGTGATATGTTGCGTATTTTTTTCCTACGTGAGCCTTTGGGTTTTAGGCCCCGTTTTTAAAGTCTACGGGCTTATGGGCGTTGCGATGGGTCGGGATGGTGCGGAATGACACCATGGCGTAAACCTGCTAATAATAGACAAAACATGCTATTTATTACCGACAATAGATAAAAAAAATCGTTGGTATGATCTGAGCACAGTTTAAAGCAATCACCATGGGACGGGAGTGGTGGGAGGGGGGGGGGGGTGGAGTGAAGTTACATCAACTAAACGTTGCAAAATGCGCCTGAAGAAAACGGTTTGGACGATAATCGTAATAACATATGTTTTAATCCATGTATAGAATGGGGGATGGCTGATTGGGGGGGGGGGGGGCGGTAAAAAAACTAAAATAGTAAGAAAAAAAGAATATATTTGAATACGTATACACATGTATATACACATACCTACAAGTATATATGTTATCATCAGGTGCCGCACCGAATGACACCCGACCTCGCTGCGCCACACTTCAGGTTGATCTGTTATGTCACCGAACGTAAATCGGCCAACTAGATCTAGATCTAACAACTACTAACTAACAAGACAAGGGTTTGCCTTGTATTTTTAGCAGTAAACTGATATTTTTATGCAACTATTGCTAATGTTTGTTAAAAATCATAGTTTAATGCAGGAGTTAAGGTAGCTTTATTTAGATATTATTCATCCGGTTTCTCTCAACAAAGAAATTTTGAATTAGCATAATTCTGAAAAATGATTAATTTTATAGAAACGCAGTTTACATCCTGCTTGAATTAGAAACCCGTAGTTCGTAGAATCCATCTCAGGTGTGTGGAATAATCTGCTGACTGCACTGACTGCACTAGAGCCATTCTTGACAGAGGCGAGTTGTGTTAACGCAAGCTACTTTCAAAGAAATAACCCCGCATAGTAACAACTAGATCTACAACATACCACAGTGGACCAAGCTATAGGTACGTATTATGACGTATAACTACATGAATCAAAATCTTCCTCAGAAGATATCCTATAATTGCCAGTTTTTTTATTTTTATAAATAATAATAAACATAATTTTTCATACATAAAATATTCGAGTAAAAGTATGCACACTTAATATCGTTTTTCAAATAACCCAGAAGAAAATTTCATTTTTTTAATAGAATTATTTGATTTGTTTTTAAAATAATATATTATTTTAAAAAAATGAACAACATCTAATTTCAATTTGGCAACAGATATTTATAAATACTAAGCCTATGTTACATCGGAAAATCCCATTTAACTTTCAAATTCTATCAACCTTACTTTTAAAAGCACTTATCTATAAAATAAATATAGTGGTACTTTGAGATGAGAGTTAAATTAGTTTCGTTACATTGCTCGCATGTCAAATTTCTCGTATCTCAAACTCAAAGCAATTTTCTCAAGTGAAGGTAATTGAAATCCTATAAAGCCATTCCCCAAAATGCCAACGCCATTGTTTTTAGACGTGTTTTTTACTTTCTCGTATATACGAAGTAGTATAGAGAAAGTATTGTAATCGTGCACAAAAATAACATGAAATTTTGACAGTTTTCACCGTTTTACTCCTCAGTCGTTCATCACATCCGGAGTATAGAGGACTTATTTTAATCAGGCAAAAATTATAAATACATATATATTAACAATTTGGCGTTTTATGCGTTATCGAGTAGTAAAAACTGGACTTTGCAATTCTGTCCGTATGTCTGTGTGTCTGTCTGTGTGTAAACACGATAACTTGAGTACCGTTACAGCTAGGTTGATGAAATTTCATATATAAGTATTTTATCAAAATCGTAGATCCTGATTAACTTTTGAGCGATTTCCAATAACCGGAAGTGGTACTTTTTCTACTTTGAATTTTTCAATAACTATAACTTGAGTACTATTTCAGATAGATAAATGAAATGTCACATGTAAGTAAAAGATCTAATTCTCTACATTCTGTCAAATTTTGAGTAATTTCAGTTGATTGAAAGTACTAATGTACGATATTTCCGATTTCTCAAAAAAACTAATGTAAATTTATAAAGTTCTAATAATATTCCGCACTATTAAGCACGTTTTATTTGGCGTTCACATGTGTGCAATTCTTTTTTACTACGGATTTTAAAAAGTTTAAGTATTTAAAATGGATTAAAATTCTTGTTCATATCCCGAGTTCCCATCCCCTGTATTTTTTTTTATAAAAGAATATTCGAGAAAGTTTAGGGGAGATCGCTCCCGGTTTATTTAAAATAGAAAAAGTGTTTTTATACATGAAAATTAAGTAAAGTTCCCCTTCCAAACCTGAACTATGGGGCAAGTGAAGTAGAGTTCTCATGTTTCTGTAACCTCGGCATATAATGGGATAGTGTGGTCAGCACTATGCCAATCCACCTTTACTTTCCCTAACATGAGCTAGATACCCATCAGAACTGGTTGAACTCAGAGACGGTCTACTGATTTGAACCCGGAATCGAACTCGAGACTTACTTTATATGATTACATACACTTTTTCAAGACTATTGAGTATAACCTCAACATATTATTTTATTTTTAAAATCAAAAGGTTTTAGGTATAGTCTTATTTGTTTTGATTGTGTTACTTTAAGTGATATTCAGAAGTAGCAACATTTATGTACTAAATATAAACTAGTTCTTAAATATTAAATTATTAATTAATTATTCCTTTTATTTTAATATTACTTTTTAACAAAAAATAAATTCTAACGAATTATTACGGGAATACCCGCTATTATTAACACGTTGGAATTTACGAATTTAGTTTAGGTTGGGCCTCATTTTATTCTTATAGTTTGAAACTAAACTTAAAAGTTCCGTAATAAGAAGCTGGTTTGTGTTGTGACAATGTTGTCCCTTTAAATACTTTGTAATGTTTCTTTATAAGGCCCAAATAAATCTGAATTGCACTAATTCGAAGGAATTAGATCTAGTTTTAATCCCTTTACTAAGGTCAAGTATAGTAAGTGAAGTAACCTTTCAAACATGGCGCCATGTGGCAGTTGAAGCATATTTAACCTGTTTCAGTGACCTCGGCATTTGAAGGGATTGAGTAGTCAGCACTATGGCATCTTTCCCAAACGTGAGTCAGGTACCCATCAGAACTGATTCGACTCAGTGACGTTCTTTAGCCATGAAAACAGGATTCAAACTGTCGTGTTGGCAGTCGCAAGCGCTGCCCTCCGACAAGGCCGTGTCCTTAACCCTTTGGTAGTGGTGTCTATAATCTCATGTTGGGATATGGGGGAGGGTGTTAAAAATCTCGCTGTTATCGCCCCGCCCCCTAGAAAAAAATCTACCCCCCCCCCCAAACGAAATGAAATTTATATAATTTATATAGAAAATATATACTTTTAACAGTGTCCGCCTCCCCCCCCCCCCGAAGAAAGTCTACCGCCCCCCCCCCCCCCCCGAAAATTTCAAGTGCCCCCCGGAGAAAAAAGTCTGGAAGAAACACTGGTTATCAAATTAAATGTTTTGCCTAGCGTAACAGCTGATATAGAGCTTATTCTTTCGCAAAATGTAAATGCTAACGTATAACATTTTGTGTGTATTTTTGCTTTAATAGCAGAAAAATTTGGAAATCAAATCATGGCTGAAGAAGCAGTAGAAAGTGCTGACTTTTGTGCAGGTAAAATAGAATACACATTTACACGAATTAGTCGGAATGTTGGATTTTTTACTGTTTAACATGATTGTTATCACGAAGTTATCAGTTGTTGTTTTTTTGGAATAAAATGTCATGGCCATGAGAAATATTTTTTAATGTACACATATGAATTTCTATAAAGGCCAGACGATTAACATTTCTAGATCTAAATAAAAAGTTCCTATGTTCACTACTTCAAAAATTACTTTTAAGGAAACATCTCATTATATATATTGTTATAAACAACTGGATCACTTGTGCCTTTATGTTCAAGTAAAATGTTTTCAGTGTGTGTCTTGTTCTAATTAGACGATAATTTTCTCATCAGAAAATATAACAGAGGAGGATATTGTCAGTCAGGCCGATAAGGAGACAGGTAGGTTTTATGTTTGTGTGTAGAGTTATGTATAAGGGGTCATCCTTGAATAACGCCTTTTAACGCTTTTTACCTCCCCCCTCCCCTCCGTACCACCCCCACACACAAAGCGGTCTTTCATTAATGACTTAACACTCGTAGGGGGGAGGGGGTCCGTACATTTGTGACGGTGTGTGATGAGTGGAGGGGGGGGGGGGGGGTTCAGATGGTGCGACTTCACATATTTGCATTATAAAATAGCAAAGTTAGAAAACGAATTATAGACGTTATTTCGCGTTTTAGAAAACGGTTTTAATAAATTGTAATAGGAATTGATTTTTTACTGAGCGGAATAACGGCTAAAATTCGTTTTCTAACATAACTTACTTTTATGCAAAAGTATGACGTCACATTATCTGAACCCCCCCCCCCTCCCCCCCCCCCCCAATTTTTCATTGTGTTTCTTGTTTTAACTAGACGATAATTTTCTCATTAGAAAATATAACAGAGGAGGATATAGTCAGTCTAGCCAACAAGGAGACAGGTAGGTTTTATTTCTGAGTGTAGCATTAATGTACAGTTGTAGACTGTTAGTGTAGCTTTAGTGTAGAATTTTGTGTAGTTGGAGAAAGGTAGATTTTATATCTGAGTGTTCAATTTTGCATAGTTGGAAGCAGGGTTCGCGTTTAAGTGTTGCATTATGTATAGCTCGAGACAGTTCTCATGTCTGAGTTTAATATTATGTATAATGGGTCACATCGAACTTATATGGGAGTGGATAAACTATCATATTGTTTATTCGTTGTTATAAATAATTTGAATAAGTAAAAATGCATTTACGTTATTTTCTGTTCATTAAACTATAGGGATCTGTTAATATCCCGCTGAATTTAAATGTTAAAACAATGTATTGAGTAATATAAATAGAGCTTAAACATTGGTATTACATTATATTTATTTAAAAAAAACAATCGAAAATGCTTCGTGAAATTAAGGGTTATGTGGAAGATTACGTATGATATATATTTCTGGTGTCTTGGTGTAATGATGTAGGCAATAGTTGACCAGTGACCAACCTCATTTAAATTAGGCTTAGGTCCAAGGACAAAAATTCATAAGTGTGAATAAGGGTTTGTAGATTTTAGTCAATATTGGTAGAGATACATAATGCTGTCAACACAAATGTTATTATTAATGTTTGACTTAGCATGTTAAGTTTTACTATGTGTAATATTGACAGGTGAATTTGAGATTGACTTCTGCTTTGAAGGTGGTTTGCACAATACGAATTGGGAGACATGTACAAAGAACTCTGGTCACACGGATTTCTTCCCTATTGACGAGTTCACCATTGATAAACTGCCTGACAATGTCAGGGATAAGGACACATATGGGCTGATCAAAGCTCTAAGTGAACTAACTGTTCACATAACTGTAGGTTATGCTAGCCCTGACAGGCCATCTAAAGTTAATGATAAGGATTACCCATGTTTTAGTGCAAAGAATAGGTGGACCCCACGATATGGAAGTGGGCGTGTTTGGGGGGCTGAGAAAGTAGAAAATGAACCTTGTCAATGTAGTGATTGTAAAACATCAGATAACCCAATTAAGCAGTGGGCTAAAATTAGCATCTTGACTGCAATGCATGTAATATTTGATCAAAGCGAGGCTGAAAAGTCAAAATTTAAACTTGGATTCAACAAAGATGGAGACAACTATAAAACACTTGAAGGATATAAGGCGTTCAAATGTGATTTGAAGGAAGACATGTGTTATTTATATAGTGCTTCACATCGCGTTGATCTGGTTGATGAGTTAAAGAAACATCTAGAAGAGTTTGAAGAAAAATGCAGAGTTGTAAATGCCAAGTACAAGAAAACTGACAACGTCAAGCTGACCGCGATTGTCTCCCACCCTCATGGCTACTTCAAGCGAGTGACAGTTGGAAACTGGGAGGTCCAAGAACCACAGAAAAACAAAAGCACCAGGTATGAATACACCACAGCTACCTGTAAGGGGAGCAGTGGCGCACCTGTCTTTGTGTTTGGTAAAGAGAAGGGATGGTGGCTGACCCATCACCACAGTGGATGTGATAAAAACACCAAATTTAACTACAGTGGTATAATCTGGCTCTAACCCTTACTCAGATGTTAGGGACACTAATGAAATCTCAGGCTTTAGAATTAGCCTTCAAGGTCAGTTTATTGTCATTAGATAATTAATTGGCTTAATATGTAACTTAGTATAGCATTTTGCTGTGTGCTCTAAATACTTTTTTACATTGAGATTATTATAGTTAAAAACAAATATAATGTGTACAAAAATGTGTGTGGTTTTAGAATATTGTAATGTTAACTATTTTAGAGGTAGCTGTATTAATCCATTTCATAAATTAACTATTTTCTATTTAAAATAATTTTTTGTGTAGTTTGAAAACTCTATTTAACTTGAAATATATTATACAAAACATTTAGTAAAGAAACTGTTCAATTACATTTGCTTCCCTTTGCTTCCATTTTTCACTTAATAAACATTTTAACCTTGACGCCTTGTACTATGGCATGGTGAATATTTTATTTACATTTATAACGCACAAATAAAAATCTATATAAATCAAATGACTGTGTGTTTTGTTGTAATAAAATATTTTGTGTGCTTTACGTTAGATCACTTACAGCAGTGGTTCCCAACCTTTTTCGAGTGGCGACCCCCTTTTATAAAAAGTAAGTGACCCGCGACCCCCATAGAAATAAATAGCCGAAATTAGTATGGAAAGTAATAAGCACTAAAATAAGATTTTCTAGTAGACTTTCAATATGAACTATTCTTGATAACTGTTTTGATAGCATGAGTAAAATTGCATACTATTCACTAAACCTTCGTGGTTAAGTTTTTAATTTAAAACAAATTTTGTTAACGCAAACCTATGTCATTATAATTATCTTAATTTTGTTTTTAATCGAAGAGTTGTGTTGAAAATATATTCTCGAAAAGTCAATCAATTTTACGTTTGGGTATGAATGGTGAATACTACACCAAAATTGTGTCTGCGGTCTTCATCTTACTCGGAATCATTCTGCAAATCAAAGAATTCATCTTGTAATTCATCGGGAATGCTGGCAACATCAAGAGAAGAAGAGAATGGGGTAATGCGTAAATGCAGATTCTTCATTTTTCAGCTCAGAGAAATAGCGATGCAGTTCGTTGTCAAGAGATTCAAGATGCACAGAAATCGCTTCTTTCAAAATTTTAATTATCTCACAATCAGATTCATCTACCACACCGCAGAGTTTCTCAAATTTACAAAATTTCCTAGATTTATTATCTTTACCGATTCTGCAGCTTTGATAAAAAATGCCCCAAGATTATCATGGAAAGTTATCTTCTTCTTCTTCTTCGTTCTTAATTATTAGTGTTGGGAGGGATCGAGCCTTATCTGCCAGAGGATTTGAACTCGAGACTTTTTTCGAATTTATCAACCAAGCTTTGCCGACTCGAACATGCTTCCATCACAATTAAGGATTACGTGGCAACTGGTTATGCCCCATAGAGGCCATTGACTCCGATTTCAGCCTGCTTTTCTTTATGGATTTGCTTCCATAGCCTTTGTCCAACTACTAGGCAGCAGTTGTTAGAAGAGTGGCTGTCCCCAGCTAACGAGCCTTATCTGCCCGAGGGTTCGAACTCGAGACTTCGGTTTAACAGCCATGAGCTTAACCGACTCGACCACGCCGACCCTATGGAAAGTTATAATATTCGTTAATTTTCCTTGAATCTTCATGTTAAGCTTATCTTGATGTTCGAACACATCTGCTAGGTATGATACTCTCTCCAACCGCTCTATGTCGTTTTAAGTATACCAAAAAGTCTTGTTTCCTTTGCACTTCCAAGAACAATTTGATTTCAGATTTCAATTCAAAAACACAATATACAACATTTCGTTTGACAGCCAGCGTATTGTAGTGTAGAATAGCAGAACCTCGTGATCTATATTAAGGTTTTTGCTCAGTTCTTTGAAGGCTCCAGATTTTATATAATTTACGACTTATACTAGCAATGGACTCTTGATGTCGATTGGTTAGGGCAGTGGTTAGGGAGCTAAATCTTTTCTGTTTTCTGAAAGCCCGATTTTGAGCTAAACATAGATGGCGCACCATCCGTACAAACCCCCACAGCCGTTCTAACCTATTTTAATCATCCCGTTTAAAAAAAAAAACTAATTATTTTTTCCAGGCTATCTTCACAAAAGAGCAACTCTTCTTTGCTATCATGCACATGAATATAGACACAGACCAGCAACTGTCAACACGAACTCACGTCTGTTGATTTATCATCTTGAAAAGCAAACAATGGTGAAAGTTAATTTCAATAAAAATGTGTTATTTAACATGAGATTTTCTCCTATTGTTTTTTTTGTTTTTTGTTTTTTTTTTGCTTGGCATTTTCTATCGCGACTTCATTTGATGCTTACACTAATGCTGGTGAAAACTTCCTGTTCGATCAAGTCTCTGGCGTTTGCAACTAGCTTCTTACCGACGAAAGAACTTCATATATTTTTTGGTGTGTTCTGAATGACTCGTCTCAAATGACGTTTTAGTTTTGAAGATTTTATAGATTCGTGACTGAGAACAACTTTGTACAGTGCGCTTTGTTTCTTCTCTATTACATTTCCAGTGATGTTAAGAAGCCGAATTTCAAAAATTCTTCAAAATATTTATGTATTGTTTCAAATTACTAAGGTTTAGTATACCAGTTGGCGACCCCCCAGAAAGACCTTCGCGACCCCCAGGGGGGGTCGCGACCCCCAGGTTGGGAACCCGTGACTTACAGCGTTGCTAACATTCATAGACTCAAACAAAAATTTAAAATATTAAAAAAAAAAACTAGAGACATTAATATTTGTAAAATATAACGTTTATTAAATAGTAAAAGGTTCTACAACACAAAAGGGTGAAAGTTTAATAAAAAAAATTAAGCCGCATGCTAGAACTCATGTTGCTGCCTGTATCAAATCGAAGTATGAGTTGATTCACACACTAGCAACGAAACTGTGACCCAGCAGTTCTGCTGCTTTAGGACGACTTGCTGGATTGATCTGGAATGTCTGCTCCAAGAATTGTTTCATGGCATTTGATGCAGACGCCGGTAGGGTGTAAATGGGATTTATTTTACTGGAGAGAGCCATAATGACTTGTACAGCAGAAAGGTCTTTAAATGGTGGATCTGTGGTGGCCATCTCAACAACAGTACAGCCCACACTCCTGTAGTAGCAGTGGATTTTATATAAATACATAAATAAATAAATAAATAAATAAATAAATAAATAAATAAATAAATATATATATATATATATATATATATATATATATATATATATATGTATATATATATATATGTATATATATATATATATATATATATATATATATATATATATATATATATATATATATATATATATATATATATATATATATATATATATATATATATATATATGTATATTCATTGATAAATTCCTGGCATGTATCTTACGAAACATTCATTTCAAATACGAAGGTTTTATAATTACCATATATCTGCTTTAACGTCATACGGATTCTCTTCATTTGCTGTAACCACTTCCGGTGCCATCCAATGGAATGTCCCGTTCACTGACCTGGCGTTGGTTGCCGAGTGAATGACCTTTGACAGACCAAAGTCTGTGAGTTTAACGTTGCTCTCATCTTTGAGTAGGACGTTGTCACCTACACGATACACAAGACATACATTAACATCGAATGTGAAATAAAGGGATATTTATTGTAGTGTGTCAACATTAATTAAGAGTCGTTCATAAATGAAGTCACACTCGTAAGTGGGGGAAGGGTCGTAATTTTGTGACGGTGTGTGATGAGGGTGAGGGGAGGGGGGGAGTTCAGATGGTGTGAAAACCAGTTATAGTTGTTATTTTGCGTTTTAGAAAACTGTTTTAATCAAATGTAATAGGAATTGATTACAATAATCTATGTTAACAAAGCTCAGACAAGATTTTGGAAAAATATCAATGTTTTAAGAAAAATTC
Source organism: Physella acuta (assembly GCF_028476545.2). NCBI lineage: Eukaryota > Metazoa > Mollusca > Gastropoda > Physidae > Physella > Physella acuta. Next base: position 930,889 of record NW_026731583.1, read on the forward strand.
AACTGCAATTTTTTAGGGGGGGGGGCGGTTTTAGGCTGAGGTTTGACGTCATTTTGGGGGGGGGGGGGTGTCTGGCGTTTTTGTGAAATGTGTGACGGAGGAGAGGGGGCGAACAAAACAAATCGTCCAAAAAGTGTTACGTCATTTATGGATCAATAAATTACTACATAAATGTCAAGTGTTAAATAAGGGAAATTTAGACATAATATGGTGGCAAAGTTAATTAATGGATTATTTTGTAATGTCTGACTACAAAGAATCCACCTTTTAAGCCCGATAAAAGCTCAAAAACATATTCCATACCAAATAAGGTCAAGACTAAAAAAAATATTTTCGTTGGTGGTAATTTTTATTTTGACAATGGCTAAAAATCTTGAATGGTTTTTTTGTTCAGTAAATTGAAGTATTTAAAAAAAAGGAAACAATTTTATTAAGACAAGACACATAACCATTTCTTTAATAGAACTTGCCTTTGACATCCCTATGGATGATGGGTGGCTTTCTTTCATGCAGATATTGGAGGCCTTCCAGAATTTGTTTAGTGTACAGTCTGTTTCTCTCTTCTGGCAATGCCCCGTGATCTTTTATAAATCCTCTGATCGAACCCTTGAACGAAGCAGACATTTACAAAGCCGGTTTGTAAAAAAAATATATCATTTTAACATTTCAAAAAAAATATCTGGAAACTTTTGTTTTGTTAAACCAAATATTTTTTATAAGGAAATAAAATTTGACAATTTATAACCCACCTCTCACACTCATAGCATTATAAAACAATAATTGTTAAAACGATGCTAATATATGGACAATTTAGTCAACATAGTGTGGGTAACGGTGGTAATGTGTATATATGGGTGTATGCGTGTGATAGGGAGAGAATGGGGGGGGGGGGGAGTCAATAAATTAACATTAGTAAATCTAGCATAACACAACCGAGTAAGTATTTTATAAACAAAATGTCAGCCATTGAGGAATAATTTTCCAAAACACGAAATTTTCCTATTCTACTTTTTAAACGTATGCATTACAGTCATAGAATAGCCAAGTAAATCAAGAGCAAAAAAATGCACAGATGTCATACCAAGTTTTAAAAATATTCTACAACAGTAACATGTGTAAAATTCTTTTAAGAAACTGTACTCTATCTTACCATGCTCATGTTCTCAAAGAAGAGGATTATGTTGAATCTCTTTTGCTCATATCCGTAGAAAGAAACTATCTTGGGATGTTTGATTTTCATCAAGACGTCCAGCTCCACTATATTCTGTGGAGTAACCATAGATTTGTGATTAGATACATTTTAATTTTCAACCAGATCAATAGCTAATGTAGTCGTGTGATTCTATCGTTTAATATTTACAAGTCTTCCAAGACGTAGAACAATGGAAAAAGTTCTACATATTTTTAGTGTTTTCTTTTTTTTAAGTTTTAAAATGAAATGGAAAAATATTATTTACTTTGATCTATCAAACAATGGATATAAAGACTTAAGACATTAGTATTTTTGTACTATACTGAGGGCAAAATTTAGGAAGATGAATTGGTTTTGGACATCAATTTTTTTCGGCAGAGAATCAGATACTTTGGGACTAAGTATGGTGATGTGCGATTTGGGCTGTTGATACCTGGGATACAACAATATAGTTTTGGACCAACCGAAAAAAAAACGGGCTATAAAATGTGAGTTATGAACCAGCCATAACAACAAGGGGAAAAAGAGCCCTAAAGATCTCTATAGACAAGAAAAAATCACTAAGGAAAAGTAAAGACCCCTAAAGACCCATATAGTCCAGTAAAGACCTCTAAAGACCCCTACAGATCAGTAAAGACCCCTATAGACCAGTAAAGACCCTAAAGACCCCTATGGAACAGTACAGACACCTAAAGACCCATATAGACCAGTAAAGACCCCATGAAGACCCATATAGAGCAGTAAAGATCCATAAAGACCCCTAAAGACCAATAATATTTTACCATTTCACGATCTCTCTTGGCACTGGAGACGAGGATTTCCTTCCCCACATATTTTTCTTCATCAGCTTCTTGCTCTTTGACAATAAAAACCTGTCCAAAGGTCCCCTTGCCTACAACACGCCCTCTCTCCCAAAGTGATGGGAATTCTGGAGCCAGGGATGTTACGTCTGCTAAATTTAAAATACGACTTTAGGAAACACTTCGTTGAAAATACAAGTTTACCAAACACTTAATTAAAAATAAGATTTTAAGAAACACTTCGTTCGAAATACGAGTTTAACAAATACTTAATTTTTCTATATCAGATGTTATCTTTTACTACACCGACAGATGTTATGTTTTTAACTACAACTTGATGTTATTTTTGTCTTGTAATTGGGGGACTAAAATCTATTGATACCTGTTCATCTTCGTGTTTGCGTTTAATAATACACCTGTGAGTATAAAAGAGTGAGTCTTTAAAGTCTCGTGAATATCTAGCATGTTGCTAAAAAATTGTTCATGTTCTAGTTTAACAAACAATTTCTTATAGTACATTTATTAAGTCCAGTTTAACAAATGTCTATCATGAAAAACTCCTAACAGTTCTAGCAGTAGAACCATTTTAACATGAACAATTTCTGACAATTATAGAGCCGGGTTAACATGAACATGTTTCCTGACAAGTTCGTGACATAAAAAAGTGGGGTGGGGGGGGGGGGGTGGGGGGTGGGTGGGGGTAATATAGGAGTGGCTGTGAATTCAAGGATACGTTGAATAACGTTGAATGGAACATCTGCCACGAAAACTGGAATATCCGGACTGATTCAGTAGAGTTGGCTTTCAAGGGAAAGTTGTTCCTTTTTAAGTGTGTTGAATAGCGAAAGTTAAAAGAGAAATTATAACAACACATTTTGGCGTGGGGTAAAGACACGATTGTCACTTATGCAACCAAGCACCACAAAACATATTCTAAAACAGTCTAATATTCAAGAGTTAGAACACACACACACACACACACACACATATATATATATATATATAATTCATCTGATTTTGTTATTATTGCAGATCTAACATAATCATTGCACAATGGTATGCTTATTCACACCTGACATGATTATTGCAAACTTTACATGATTATTGGGCACCTGATATAATTATTGCACATCTCACTTCATTACTCAACTCCCGACATGATTATAGCCCACCTAACATGAATATTGCACATCCGCCATGATTAATGCACACCTAAGATGATTATTGCACACCTAACATTATTTTTGCACAATTAACATGATTATCGGGCACCTGACATGATTATAGCACACCTAACATTAGTATTGCATACCTAATATGATTATAGCACAACTGAAATGATTATAGCACCCATAACATGATTATCGCACACCTAAAATGATTAATGCACACTTGAATTGTACCCTTTTGTCACTAAATTCAAATCTGCTGTCAATCACTAGAAATTAGGGCGTGTACAATCGACGAGGTGTGACAACAGGTTGAACCACGCCCCGCCTCTGTGGCTATATAAAGACTGACGCGTCAAACTTCACCACACGGATGTGCTATTCTTGGTGATATTTTTTTTTAATTTTGTTGATTTTTTTAGCAACTACTTCAAGGTACAGTTTGTAAAAATATTACATCTCACTTTCTTGTTGATAAAATATTTAATGAATAATTTTGATTGTGAATCTTTTATATTAATTTTATACGATAAATAACCAGATTGCTGTTTAATTACGAAATGGGTATTATATTTTTAAATTATTCTTACTTGCATAGTTTTTTCTAGTCAAATATCTCAATGTATCTTACCAATTTGTTCTAGTTAGATATCTCAATGTATCTCACCAATTTGCTCTAGTTAGATATGTCTCATTATTTAGTTCTAATCAGATGATACAGCGTATCTCATCTATTGTTCCAGCACCTGTAGCTACAGGTAAAAATGTTTGCCCTTGTCTGTGTGGCTGTTCTCACCTGGATGGCCCAGATTGATGCTGCTACCAACTCGACCATCTCGTGCACAAGGGGAACTGAACTGACGCCACTAAACCTGGAATGTAACTCGACCAGTCAATATCTCGTGATCAACCGTGTCTTCTATGGGGCCAAGTTAAAAACCAGGTGAGAGTCAAGGTGATCTGCACATAAACACTGGGGTGAAAACCTTCCATCCACCCATGTCTAAATACGGAGAAACCACTACCCCCCTACCCCCCAACCCCGAATTTTCTTCCTGTCTTCTCAACACGGACAGCCTATCTTGTACATTTATACGATTTTTAGAGCAGCTAAGACTGACCAGGTTTCTCTAAATGTATTGCCATAAAAAGCAAACTAGAATCTAAATTAAAAAATTGTGTCCATCCAACTTGTAGTATTTTACCAAGTATAATTATATGAATTTAACAGAGATGTGCATGCACTAGTACAGAGCACTAGCAAAATACACATTCGCACACACACATACAAACACACACACACATATACATACATATATATTTTTTTGTTTCATATATATATATTAATATATATATATATATATATATATATATATATATATATATATATATATATATATATATATATATATATATATATATATATATACAGGCAAAATAAAATATGCATATATATGTTCATATTTCATATACATGTATGGGCCAAAATTATATTTTATTACTTCAAAGATATTGCACATTGAATACTATCTTTCTAACCCATTTTGTGAATCAAGGGTGGAGATTAATACAAACCCGCGCGAGGCCATTAGAAAAACGTTAAAAATTATCTGGTGCTAAGTTACTTCTTTAGAAAACATGACACGGTCCTAAGGACTGCGCACCTAGGTGGACAAGTTGTATTGAAACTAGCACGCAGTCTTGCTTGAATAGCCGAAACCATTGCCATTTATGTGTTGCAGTCACGCTAGTTCAACCAAGTCGAACGTCTTGAAGTCTCAATAGAAGAAAAAAAAATGACGAGTCATAAAACTTGGGTGCGGCTGCTCTTAAGTAATGCTGTCAAAAGAACATTACCGAATAAAAGAGGTAGAATTCTAGAAGGTACTGTCTTGTGTTCAGAAATAAAAAAAACCAGTTAGAGGGTGCAGGATTTGAACAAAGTTTAACTAAAGACAGTCGCAAAAGACTAAAGAATATATATATATATATATATATATATATATATATATATATATATATATATATATATATATATATATATATATATATATATATATATATATATACATGGAAGCTACCAATGTCCTTGAATAAAAGAGATCAATTCACCTGCACGACACCGTGTTTCAAAACTAATCGCTAAAGGCCGAGATATGTGTCGCAGGTTGCTGTCATCTATTTGGTTATTGGAGACATTTCGATATTGTGTTATTGTGTGGGGGTTTTCGCATAGATTGTAAACTGAACTTAAAGTTAGCATCACTTATGCAATATTTGAAGGCTTGAGAGAATGGCGATTACGTTGTGTGAGATGTGGGGGGGGGGGGGTGAGTGTATAGCTTTTATGTTTTGTGACCGGGGAGTGTGTGCCTTATAATTTTTTGAGTGCATTTGTATACCTTGCAAGTTTGCGAGAGCATGACGGTATGGCTTTTATGTATTGTACGGGGGTAAAGGTATGGATTTTTAAGTTTTATGAGCGGATGAGTGTTAAGCCTTTACGTTGATCTACAAGTGTGAATGACCTATACATTACTAATTGCTTTCATTCACGCCATCCCCAGCAACTGTTCCCGGACCGGCACCTTCAGCCAGTGCTGCCTCCCCACATCTGACGAGTGTGTGTTCGAGAACTCCTCTGACCTCACGAGCGTGAGAAGTTTGTGCTCCGGCCAGACGTCTTGCACCCACGCGCCCTTGAAGAGGCTGACGTCATCCCTGGGCAACTGCAACCAGAGCCTGTACACAGACCTGACCTCCATCGCTTTTGTCGAGTACACGTGTGTTAACGTGAGCAGTGTGGTGAATCTCTGCGACAACACGGTGAGGTCAGAGTTCGGGGAGGTCACCCTAGACAGCAACAACGTGCGTGACAACAGGAACCTGGTCAACAACAGCTGTAGCTGTCTGCTGACTGCTGACCAGAACTCGACCTTGACATTTACAGCGGTAAAGGCGCAGTTCACGGCCTACGCCAATGTATGCATGGAGGATCTTGTGTTTACAGACAAGACATACCCGGATAAGAATAGAACGGTCACGTGCACGGATGGTCAGCTGACGGCCAACCCAGTCCTACAACCAGGGGTCAGTTACAACGTGCTCAACCAAATCAGCGTCATCCAGGACAAGGCGTTGTTTACCTCGCAATCAGGTCAGGTCGACGTGACACTGCTCGTGGCGGAGACTCACAACGAGACCCTGTCCATCAGCGTGAAGCCATCGGTCAACGGCAGTAGACTGACGCTGGACTGCCGGTCAAATATCGTGCCGTACAAGACACGTAAGCTCACGACGCAGACCCCAAGCGGACAGACTACAGCAGCCAACATTTTGACAACACCGCGAGACAACAGAACAGGGAACCCCACACCTCCATCTGCTAGTACCGTGGGACCAGATGGTGCAGGTACCACAAGGTCACCAAGTGTGACAGGTACCACAAGGTCTTACACTAGCTCAAGCGTGACGAGGAAACCAGGTCACCGCGGACCAAACAAGCAATGTGGCGAGTCCAACATCCTGTACAGTCTAATGGAGTACAACCAAAAATATGGAAGAGAGGCGCAAAGACGGAAACGAAAGAATTACCGACAAACCAAACTCTATTGGAGAATAGACAACAAATCCTAAATATTTCATTTAAATATAGGAAACTAAAAAATGCACAATAAATGAATATATATATATATATATATATATATATATATATATATATATATATATATATATATATATATATATATAATAATATGTATATTACATGTTTAGTTTGTTTGACCCTTTCTGTAATAATACTCTTTAGTTATATAATTACTACTTTGAGCGGATGTTCTAAAAAAAATTTATGTAAGTAAAATCTGATTTACAAATTACATTGTTAACTTTATTAACTGGAAACAATATATTATGGTATATCAAATTTAAAACAGCCTTAATTTCAGGAGTCAGTTTGTTTAGGGCACTTTGTCCTCACCTGATTGTTTGTTTTATGTTTTCTTTTGTCATTTAGTACTTTGAATATTTTTTTCAGCACCTTTTCCTCGGTTATTTCGTTACCTTATGGTACAGTTGTACGTTTATACATGTGAGATAACCATCAACAGTCAATGTTTTTTTTTGGTTTTCTTAAAGTCCAGCTGAGCTAAAGTTTAACTTCACGAAAACCACCTTCAAACTTTTGAACAAGTTGTTCATTTATGTAGGAAATTAGAGAAGTCGTTCATACTTGCCAATGTTATAAATTCATTGATGTTTAATTCTAACAACTTGATCAGAGCTAGGGGTACTGAAGGAGACTAATTACTCGAACCGAGAACTAACACTAATCCTAACCATAAGGCCAAGTACAGCTATGTGAACATGGGGCCAAATGTCCATCATAGCTAGGCGGACCATATCTAACCAAGACAATTAACATATTTGATTTTAAGGGACCATAATATATAACCAAGCGTCATTAAACCTGAATTGACATGGGTCCATTGCCTTAAGCTCAGGTTAGTCAGAGCTAAATACTCAAGTTGTTTTACCACCTTGAGCTCAGGCCCACCAGAGCTAAATACTCATGTGGGTCTATCGTCTTCAGCTCAGGTCAGTAAGAGCTAAATAGATACAATAGGGTCCATCGCCTTGAGCTAAAGCCCACCAGAGCTAAATAGACTAAATGGGCCCACCGTCTCTAGCCTAGGTCCATCAGACCTACATGGACTCAATGAGGGGGGGGGGGCACCAAAGCCCATTAGAGTTAATTGGAGCGTGTGTCTTGTCTGTAGTATAACAACAGCTGTACAATAAAATTGATTCAATCCTGCTGAACTGATTTGTTTCTTTTGTTTGTTTGTTTGTTTGTTTGTAACAAAGATGCACACAAATTAAGTTATGAATTTAAATATTTTATTTATGGTTGGATTTGGAGCCCACTCCCCCCCCCCCCCCCTCCCCTTATCGTATTGTTTGGTTCGGCGTTGTGATATTTCCATCACTGATTAACTTAATGGTAGCGATTCCGACAGTTATAGAATATATTAAAGTAGAAAACATTAAGTTAAAATTTGATATTAAAACTACAACATATAAAAAGTCATAAATGTCCCGTAACGCCCGCTGCCGCCCGCTTACAATACGCATAGAAAAATTAAATTTGTTTCATTAAAATTTGGCCTACAAATCCTAATTTTTAACTAAACAGGAAGTCGGATAGTTTCAGCATCCTTTTCCGGTCTTCTAATTTCAATGGCGCTTTTGAAAGATAAAAAATAATAGTTTCTTTCTATCTCGAAATTTTAGACTCATCTGTCCTATTTTTAGTAGATTTAATATTAAAAATAAAATAAAATAATGCCTCTAAACGTATCTAGGCATGTATTTTATGAATTATATATCTTAAACATAACCAAATTAATATTTAACTGTTAAATTCGATGCATAGTTGTTTAGACAAAAATAAATAAAGTTGACTACCAAAAAGACCTTTTTTGAATTTTCTCCGACATTTTTTATTTTTATACTGTACTTGTACCGAATATAATATATTCTATTTAATACTGTTGGAAAGCCAGGTTTATTCCCAACATTTAGAAGTAGTTTTTATCTTAATTTTCAATTTCATTTAGACAAAAAAAATGTTTTGTGAAACTGTTCACTTGATCATACAGAGTTATGCTCCTTACATTGGGCCGTCATGGGTGGAGTTTTGGTAGAATGAATGGGACATTAATGGTTAAAACTCTTGTGATAAAAAATCTATATTTTCTACTTCTAATTCAAATTTGTAAAGTAGAATGCGAAGTTATAATGTGAGTGATTTAAAATAACATTGTTTTTATTTTAGATTTTAGTATTTTTTTAAGAGAAATATTTAATCAAAAAGTTCAATGAAGAAGTTTTTTTTTTTAAATTTTCTGTAAAATAAAACTTACTTTCATTTTCGTTGTCCATCATGACTGTAGAATTCGATGCAAGGTACCTTCATGGAGAGAAAAAGAAACTAGAACGATGGGATAGCAGTTGTTTAAGTAGTTTTGTGAGGTTGATCATTTTGTATTATTATGTTTAATTTGGGTAGATATGTCGAAAAAAATAACTTTGATTTTTTAAATACATTTCAAAAATATATTTTAATTGCATTTATTGTTGTATAGAAACTGCCGAAGTAACGTATAAGCTAAACGAGCTTCAGATGATGTGGATTTGTACAAGTGTATTAGGAATACGAGGATCGAAATAAAAATAATGCAACTTGTTCAAAAGCCGTTCTTTTCACAAGGATTTTAAACAGTCTGATTGTAAAGTTTGTTTTACACGTCTTGAAATGATTCTAGAATATGTCACCAGTTGAATACATCGTGTCTCATAGGTCTAGGAGTAGGGCGTTACCCACTTGTCAAATCCCCGGGTCGAAAGCCCCACGCGAATTTATCTTTCAGTTACCCTCCATGTATATCACTTTGTTTTCTTCTTCATCTTTTTCGTTCTTAATTGTAGTGTTTGAAGAGATTCCCTCAAATACAATTAAGTATACGTGTCAATTTTTTAAACGCCATTTAGGCATTGACTCCGATTTCAGCCTGTTTTTCTTTTTGGATTTGCTTCCATAGCCTTTGTCCAACCAAGAACAAAGAACAAACTACTTGATTTTGGAGTTGTCTCTCTTAGATGAGTGGCTGTCCGCAGCTATCGAGCACCATCTTTTTCAAACTCGGGACTTTTCAATTAATCAACCCGACGACGCCGACCTCCGCATCGCTTAAAATGTTACTGCCTGATGATTACTCATAGCCCATAAACTAATAGGGATAGGGATATAAATAGATCAAAACCAACATTTTTGTTTGTTTTATCATTAGTAAAATTTGAATTCTTGCTGACAAAAAAAAAGGAAAGTTAAGCTAGTGAAATGTAGCTTACATCCTGCTAAGGCCGGCACTGTGCGTCTCGAACAGTGTACATAATCTGCTTACTACACTAGCGACATTATCCTACGTTAGATAAGTTTACCGAAGCTTAACACATCAGTAAGATAATTAAATTGCTTCAATTGCTACTTACTTTAGTAAACCAGGCTAGAAGTACGAGACAGATTGCACTGATTCAAAATCTTTCTCAGAAAATAAAATAAACGCCAGATTTTATTTTATTCACACAAATAAAAACATCTCCACATCTTTAGACATCTATGACATCTATGATTTCATACATAAATATAAATAAGTGACAGTGCATACATCAATTACAACTCGTGTAAAATAATCAGGAATTCGTGTCAGTTACTTCTATATCTAAAAGCTGTTTGGTTTCTTTAAAGAAATAATATAATTTAAATATATTAAACAATATCTTATTAGGCAACATAAAAGTGATATTACAAAGTTATATCGGAAAATCCCGTTTTCATTTTAAACTATAGCGTACAGTGAAAAATCGGTTGTCGTCGTAGATAAAAAATTAAATATGTATACATAAGTATGGAGATCGTTATATAATATATGTATATATAATATGTATACATATATGCATAATATAAATATATATATATATATTTATATATATATATTTATATATATATAACTGTTTTATTAACAGATTAAAGATAAACATCCTTATTCTTAAGTCTGCAGTGATTAAAGCTTAAACGTATACATTTACGTGTATGTTGCATATATTTAGGTTATAGGGTTATGTAGGCCGAGGCAGAGGATGAAACACACACACACACACACACACACACACATATATATATATATATATATATATATATATATATATATATATATATACACATATATATACATAGCCTATACACATATACAATATGTATCTAATATATATATATATATATATATATATATATATATATATATATATATATATATATATATATATATATATATATATATACTTTGTGACTTGGAAGGTGTGGGTGACACCATGAATTGCCGCACTTCATATATAAACATATATACCTATATCTTTATGTCTCTTCCCATCTTACTGCACACACTTTGTGTTTGGATTTCAAATATCAGACTGGATTCATATATAATATTATATATATATATATATATATATATATATATATATATATATATATATATATATATATATATATATATATATAACTATTATATATAACTAATTATATATATAAATTATGTTTTAAATTGCCTAAAGATCCCTATGATTGTCTCCTTGTACTTAGTGCTCATCCTGACGTAGATAAAAATAGTCAGGCAGGAGTTGATGGATTCCATGAAGAAAGCCACACAGTAACAGAGCAGTGCCACGTCAAAGTACGGGCCCCTGATGCTCAGGCCTCGCACCAGCCCCGCCGCTGTGATGATGGCCGACTCGGGGATGAGGCAGACGATGAACAATGACGACACCATCGTCAGCATCAGGACGATTTTCTTTTCCTTTCTGGGCATGTGAGAGTCGGGTTGTGAGTGTCCGGTTCTTGAGACAGACACCCGCCACTGGGCGCGGGATTTTAGTTTGACGCACAGGACGACGGTGCAGATGATGATGAAGGTGAAGGTGAAGTACGGCACGAACAGGTCGGTGATGAGGTAGGACAGACTTAACACCGTGTCAGGACTCCCGCGGAAAGCCAGGCCGAACACGCTGGAATTGGTGCCAGGGATGGCTCTCCAATCCAGGTAGGCTACATTGTAGACAGGGAACACGTTGAACATGGTGATGAAGTAGATGCTCACGTTAAACACTATCGCCACGTTCCTGGTCACGATGCGTTTAACTTTGAGCGGGAACACCACACATAAACACCTCTCGAACGCCGCGAAGGCCGTGATGAACCCGCACACCCGTGTGAAGTAGTTGTGGGGGTAGAACCCCACCAACGACGCAACTTCAATGGGCTTGAACGTGTGCTCCAGATTCAAGAACCACGGGTTTACCAGCACGTTAAAAAACTGGATGCTCACCAACGCGCCAATGTCGCTGATAGCTAAAGCAGTTAGGGTTATGTTTAAGCTTTCATCAAATCCTTGTTTAGCGAACACGATAATGTTCAGAAGATTTGATGCTATGCCAAAGACAGCAATCACCCCACCAGTTACCAGCAAGTTGAAGATAAGAAAACAGTCCAACACTACCGCATTAATCAGATGTGTCGAAGCAGTTCCGGTAACTCTTGACTGATTTTCGACGCTTGTGCTAAAGTTAGATAACTCAGAGTTGCTAGAATTAAATAGTTCGCTTGACATTATTTTAGAGAATATAAATATCAGAAAACTATAATATATTTTATTTTAATTGTTATATCTTATTATTGACATATAAAATAAAAGATTTGTTTGAAATATTTCATTTCCTATTCTTATTATAGCCTAAGCATATGGTATTAAAAACAACACTTTATGACTAAAAGAAAAAGATATTAATTTTTCTATCTTGTTCTCACAATAGGCCCTTTATCAAATACTTAGTATATGACTTACTATTTTTTTTAATGTTTGCAAAGAGACTGTTTATATAGGTTTAAACAAAATAAAAATTTGTGTAGTGTTTTTGACCTCACGAATTTTATTCTGGTCTGTTGAAATTTATTTCATAATGTTATTTTATAAGCAATGTAGGTGAACAAAAGGCGTGCTGATATTTTTCTTTTTAATTATTTAAACATCGTCGACGATAATTAAATATAAGACAATATAAAAGCATTGTTTAAAAATTTTCAAGCGAAAAGATGTTTCTATATTTTTATTGATTTGTTCGTTTCTCTCTTTTTGAAAATAATTACAACTTATCTACGAAGAAGATAAAAATTAAGATAATTAAATTACCTCCCTTGAAGGCCGATAATTGATGAAGGTTTGTTGTAAATGATAATTACAGTCTGTGGGTCTATACTTAAACCTCAGCGTATCATTAATTTCTGTGGTTGTAGACTGAAGAAGAAATAAGTCTTTCATTTCTAAAAGAGAATATTCATCGCCAGGAACAGATCTATAAAAAAAATTGATTTCAACTTTTTAAACTTAACGAAAGGTTAATTTTAACTTTGTGAAAAAGAAACCAAAGGAAGAAGAAACTTATCGCAAAGAGTAACAGAAACCTTTGATGGTGTGGTTCAATGGTACTGTGAAGTAGGTTTAACGTTTGATGTACGTTGCTGGTAGCTTCTGTAGATTTGTTTGTGTGTTGTGTTCTTAAGATAATTAATTAGGGCAGATATGTCATGGTAAATGGCATACGGTGAGACACTCAGGTGAGTAGGTCAATCAGTTGTAGTCACACTTTGTTTGAACCAGATCAGTACTTCAAGGTGTGTTGTAAGGTAGATTTTAACGTAAACTTCCATCTGTTTTGCAGTGATGTGTATATTTGTAATAAGATGTGCGAATATAAAAAATGTTAAATGCAAAAAAAAAAAAATGAAAAAATAAGAAATATATAAGTTCTTATTTTATACGTAGAATATCAAAGAATAGTTTGGTTCATGTATTTAAACTATTAATATTTTAATCAAATAATGTAGATAAATATAAATATGATACATGGGTGCGTGTAACACACGTAGATGAAAATAAAGTGTATATACTGTAAATATATTTTTACAAACTCTCTTATTCTTCAAACAACTTTTCTTTATTAACGAGGTACGTAACTCACATCTGACAATAGTTTCTTTTAGCTTGATTTTTATAAATGCCGATGAAACATTTGTCAATACGATAAAGGTGAATAAGGTGGCGATGATTTACTTTTACACAGGTTAATGAGAGCGTTAATCTCCTCAGATGACGGCTTTTTGTCAGGTGCTGGGGGGGGGGGCGCTAAATCGAGGATGGCAGCTTAGTATAGACTACAGAGCCAGGTTGTCAGGGGCGTGGGGGGGGGGGGCGTTAGATCAAGGCCGGCAGCTTAGTATAGACTACAGAGCCAGGTTGTCAGGGGCGTGGGGGGGGGCGTTAGATCAAGGATGGCAGCTTAGTATAGACTACAGAGCCAGGTTGTCAGGGGCGTGGGGGGGGGGCGCTAAATCGAGGATGGCACCTTACTATAGACTACAGAGCCAGGTTGTCAGGGGCGGGGGGGGGGGGGGGGCGTTAGATCAAGGATGGCAGCTTAGTATAGACTACAGAGCCAGGTTGTCAGGGGCGTGGGGGGGGGGGCGCTAGATCAAGGATGGCAGCTTAGTATAGACTACAGAGCCAGGTTGTCAGGGGCGTGGGGGGGGGGGGGCGTTAGATCAAGGATGGCAGCTTAGTATAGACTACAGAGCCAGGTTGTCAGGTGCTTGGGGGGGGGGCGTTAGATCAAGGATGGCAGCTTAGTATAGACTACAGAGCCAGGTTGTCAGGTGCTTGGGGGGGGGGGGGGCGTTAGATCAAGGATGGCAGCTTAGTATAGACTACAGAGCCAGGTTGTCAGGTGCTTGGGGGGGGGGCGTTAGATCAAGGATGGCAGCTTAGTATAGACTACAGAGCCAGGTTGTCAGGTGCTGGGGGGGGGGGGTGGGGCGCTTGATCGAGGTTGGCAGCTTAGTATAGACTACAGAGCCAGGTTGTCAGGTGCTTGGGGGGGGCGTTAGATCGAGGTTGGCAGCTTAGTATAGACTACAGAGCCAGGTTGTCAGGTGCTTGGGGGGGGGGGGGGGCGTTAGATCAAGGATGGCAGCTTAGTATAGACTACAGAGCCAGGTTGTCAGGGGTGTGGGGGGGGGGGCGCTTGATCGAGGTTGGCAGCTTAGTATAGACTACAGAGCCAGGTTGTCAGGTGCTGGGGGGTCGCTAGATCGAGGATGGCAGCTTAGTATAGACTACAGAGCCAGGTTGTCAGGTGCTTGGGGGGGGGGGCGTTAGATCAAGGATGGCAGCTTAGTATAGACTACAGAGCCAGGTTGTCAGGTGCTTGGGGGGGGGGGCGTTAGAACAAGGATGGCAGCTTAGTATAGACTACAGAGCCAGGTTGTCAGGGGCGTGGGGGGGCGCTTGATCGAGGTTGGCAGCTTAGTATAGACTACAGAGCCAGGTTGTCAGGTGCTTGGGGGGGGGGGCGTTAGATCGCGGTTGGCAGCTTAGTATAGACTACAGAGCCAGGTTGTCAGGTGCTTGGGGGGGGGGCGTTAGATCAAGGATGGCAGCTTAGTATAGACTACAGAGCCAGGTTGTCAGGGGTGTGGGGGGGGGGGCGCTTGATCGAGGTTGGCAGCTTAGTATAGACTACAGAGCCAGGTTGTCAGGTGCTGGGGGGTCGCTAGATCGAGGATGGCAGCTTAGTATAGACTACAGAGCCAGGTTGTCAGGTGCTTGGGGGGGGCGTTAGATCAAGGATGGCAGCTTAGTATAGACTACAGAGCCAGGTTGTCAGGTGCTTGGGGGGGGGGGCGTTAGATCAAGGATGGCAGCTTAGTATAGACTACAGAGCCAGGTTGTCAGGTGCTTGGGGGGGGGGGGCGTTAGATCAAGGATGGCAGCTTAGTATAGACTACAGAGCCAGGTTGTCAGGTGCTGGGGGGGGGGGGGCGCTTGATCGAGGTTGGCAGCTTAGTATAGACTACAGAACCAGGTTGTCAGTTGCTGGGGGGGGGGGCGCTAGATCGAGGTTGGCAGCTTAGTATAGACTACAGAGCCAGGGTAAGTGCAAGAGGCGTGCGACATCTTCCACGCCAGAGTCCCGCAATTTTTTAACTTTAAAAAAAAATATTTTTGAACAATTCGCGATGTATCAACGCCGCAAAAAAAGAAGCGCGAAGTAGCGAAGGAATAAGTGATACTAGTGAACTGTATTCATTGTGCATAAACTGTTGTAAATAAAATTGCGAAATGAATCAGAAGTTTATCGTCTGTCTTTAAAGAAAGAAGAACTCGCAATAACAAGTAGGCCTAATTGTCATATTAACAACGAATGGTTACACACTTATTTAAAATTTATAAGCTTTAGATCTACACGTAATGATATCATTACACTTAGTTTCAGAACTAAGCGTGTAAAGTGGGAATTAAAATCGTATCTTATGATCAACACAAACATTTCGGTGGCCATAAATTTAATTGGTTTTTTTATTTGTACAATTTAATAATTTCACGATTAGCAAGTTCTTCAATGATTTGTTGAAAATTTTTTTTCTCAGCATTTTTCATAATAAAATATAATGACTAATATGTTCCTAAGCAATTTAAGATATAAAATTTTAGTTTCGCTATTGTATATAAATGTAAAACCTGTCATTTATGTATTCAAAGTAGGTTTTGGAACAATTACATTTGGTGAACCTAAGAGGGTGGTAATGTAGTCAAAAGTCGAACCGTAAGGATATGTACGATCCCATGTTTTATTATCTTTATACTTATTCTCAGTTATGAAACATCTTTTACTTTCCGTTATATTATCTATATACTTATACTCAATTATGAATCATCTTTTCATTTTTGTGCCCAAGATACATGAGACCGCCATAGAAAGCTCCCTCCACTTTTGTCTAACTATGACCAGTGTTTATTCTAGGCATCTCTTCTCTGCCATCCCCCCCCCCCCCCCCCACAACGAAATGGAATCTATATAACAAATATTTACTTTCACCAGAGTCCGCCCCTCCCCGGAAAATTAGACCCTCCCCCCCCCTTCCTGAAAATATCAAGTACCCCTCCCACCCCCCCGAGAAAAAAAGTCTGAAAGAAACACTGCCTCTACCAGCTGCTTCCCCGCCGTACGCCTCCACCTCACCCTTGGGCTTCCGTGCTTTCTTTTTCCTGGAGGCTTCCAGGTTAGCTCCATTCAAGTGATGCCATCTGGATTGTGAATGCCTCATTTACAAGTTCTTCCTGGTCTGATAAATAAAGCACATTTGTTAAAAACTATACACCATTCCAGAGGCGTAGCGACCCTTCCCGGCGCCCGTGGACAAACTTTCAATTTGCACCCCCCCTCTCGAAATTTTGATTTGCACCCCCCCTCAAACTTTCAATTTGTTTTTCCAACCCATTTTGGCGCCCCCCTAAGGTCTGCGCCCGGGGACATATGTCCCCCCCCCTCGCTACGCCTCTGCACCATTCATGAAATGGAAATTGCGGTGTTCCAAAGAAGTCGTTATTTTTTAAAAATGCTAAACAAGAATAGAGCGCTTCATTGTGTTCCAAACATCATCTCAACTGACCATAGAAAACATTAGCTGTACTGAATTATTCTTCTAGTACAGGGGTCTCCAAACTTTTCAGCCCGAGGGCCGCATTAACTATCACATATCAGTTCGGGGGCCAGAGTCTCTTCGGGGTCGTGGCGCCCCCCCCCCCCCCACGAAGAACGTCTACCGCCCCTCCCCCCCACCTCCAACGAAATATTATTAATTGAGAAATATATACAAATTTCAAGTATCCACCCCCCCCCCCGAGGTTCACGTTTGCTCTCAAATTGTTATTTACGTATTTCATTCTTGAAAATGCTTGTTAACAAACGTATGTTGTTCGAAAATTTGAAAGGTACTTTGATGCAAAAGTTTTAATATTAGAACAGTCTTCCTTGTGCAAAAACGTATGAAAACCCATCCGCCCTTCTTAGAACGTGTCTCTAAGGAAGTCATTTTCTTGCAATTCAATGACCTCCAGCTGCAGTTCATCTTTGCTACTGGCCACATTTGCTTCAAATGGGCTTTGAAACAGTCTCACTTCTTCTGCCTTTGAGTCCAAGACAGAAAATTTCTACTGAAACTGCAGCCGGAAGTCTTTAATGACGTGGGGAACACAGTGGTTGCTTCAGCCGTAAAGACCTTGCACTGCTGAAAGTGTGTCAAGTTGTTAGCCTGTACTTGTTTCAAAAACATGACAAGTTTGTATCTAAAGGCCTTTAGGTGGGTGTATAGATCAGAACTAGATTTCACTCTTGCCGTTTTATGTTCAGAAAATGTAAATGACTAGTTATGTCTGCAGCAGAGGCCAATTTCTATACCCACTCTTCATCAGGAAATAACGGCTGTGACTTGCCTTTACTATCAGGAAGTCACCTATTTCTTTTCTTAGATACTCTGCTCAGAATTTTCTCGCAAAATTAGCAATCTTACTGATGTGAAATATGGTAAATCTTGCGATTTTGTGTTTGTCTCTGAACTATCTATGGTTAGATATCCTCTTCGGTAACAGTGTCATACATTATACGTAGGGAAGCCAGCTCTTGTGTTATGTTCATGTCTTCATCCACACCTCTAATGAACACAAGAAATTGAGAGGTGGAACAGCTGTCCAGCGACTCACCCATTGCAATTGAAAAATGGCGAAACTTGCTTGAATTTTTCGCTGAGTCGCAATGTTTTCACCAATTTCTACAACACGGCGAGTAATTGTATTTGCACCCAAAGCTACATTTTCAAATTGTTTTGAATTTTCTGTGCAAAGCTCCTCAGCCACCTCCAACAAACATTTATTTAGTGGACAAAAAGATCGTCGCGGGCCGGATAAAATGACCTCGCGGGCCGCATCATGCCCGCGGGCCGTAGTTTGGAGACCCCTGTTTAGTAGAATATCGGTCAGCTGAGTCAACATATGTTATATGGTCAAATTGATTGTAATATATAAAAAAGTAAATGAATACTTCTATACTATATAATTAATTGTAGCAAACTTAAAAAAAATATTTTTTACTAACACTAAGGAATTATCTCCCATGTAAATAGAATAATATTTAAAGGAGACAACCTAAAATGTAATTGTTTTGAAACATTTTGCTATAAATAAATATTTTTCTTATTTCATAAAGCAACAACTATTAAGATTTTCATTAATTGTAATTGAAATTTTGTTAAATTGCTTTAATTATTAACAATTTTTAAATTAATATTCTAATATAGTTAAAGATAACACACCATAAACTTATTTTTTTTAAATAATAATTTATAAAACTCACATCCTGTGACGGATTTAATGTTAAAAAAAATTCATAACTATATTTTTGGCTCCCCTCGCAAAGAGGGAATAATACTAAAAGCAGAAGACGGGAGTATGTTATCGTACACCAGGGGTCTCCAAAATACGGCCCGCGGGCCGGATGCGGCTAGCGAGGTCCTCTCATCCGGCCCGCGGAGATCTTTTTGGTCACGGAAAAAATGTTAGTTAGAAGTGGCTGAGGATCTTGACCCAGAAAATTCAAAATAATTTGAAAATGTAGCTTTGGGTGCAAATACCATTGCCCGCAGTGTTGCAGACATTGATGAAAACATTGTGGCTCAAATAGTCAAAACTGCTAACAAGTTTCGCAATTTTTCAATTGCAATGGATGAGTCGCTGGACAGATGTTCCATGTTTTAGGAAAAATTAATAGGCAACAACTCGACGCACTTTCGCACTTTCAGCAGTGCAAGGTCTTCATGGCTGAAGCAACAACTGAGTTCCCCACATCATTTGCATAAGAGATCATCAAAGACCCCCACCTGTAGTTTCAGTAGCGGTTTTCTGACTAGGATTCAAGGGCAGAAGAAGTGAGACTGTTTCAAAACCCATTTGAAGCAAATGTAACCAGTTGCACAAATGAACTGCAGATTGAGGTTATTGAATTGCAAGCAAATGACTTCCTTAGAGACAAGTTTAAAAAATGGCGGGTGGGTTTTTGTGTTTGCCCAAGGAGAATAAACTTGGACCTCGAGTGTGTTGTCGGCCCCCTACAGTCATTTTTTTAAAGACTTTTTCTCCGGGGGCGGGGGTGCATTTAAAATGTGTATATATTTCTATATAATTATGTTTCGTTGGTTGGGGGGGGGGGGAGGGCACGGAGACACCGCCAACCCAAAGAGATGCATGGAAGAAAATCTGGCCCCCGAACTGATATTTGATAGTTAATGCGGCCCTCGGGCTGAAAAGTTTGGAGACCCCTGTCGTACACAGCTAGTCGAGATGGCACGTTTAGTAAATTCGGCTATGGAAATGGTGTGTAAGTTTGTAATAAAACTGCTCGTTTTTTAATGAGAAAACACATTGAGGCGAACAATTATTAAAATACGCTGCTTTACAATAATAATAATAATAATATATTATCATATTTTAAGGTTTTTTAAAAGAACACTTATATATAAAATTTCGTCCACCAAAATCAAACGGTATTCAAGGTTATCATGTTTTAGTGGTAATAAAGTAAAGATACCATTTTAAAATGGTGTCGCTATTATAATATAGAACACCTTCATGTCTAAAGTATCACCTCTGTGTATCGGAAATCACACTTTTAAAAAAAATCTAACACAAAGAGAAGCTTTCACACGGAAATTGTGTAAAGTACCATTTCCGGTTACTAAAAAGGACAGATTTTTGTGAATAAGATTTAATTTTAATAGTGCTCAGGTTAACGTTATTTGATGAAATAAAAAAAAGACTATTTACCAATTCCGTTTGCCAGAATTCGCTAAAAAGTTGATACAAATTTACAGTGTCTAAAACTAATGTATGAAATTTCGTCTACACAGAGACAGACAGACAGAAAGACAGATTGCAAAACAAACAAGATGGCAAAATTTTTAATTTTTCGCTAAAGTAATCATTTGTAAAAGCAGATTTTAAAAGATTTTAATTTTTAAAGTTACATTCAATTTGACTAATTAATATGATGCAAGATAAATACTACAGCAACTCATAGCTTTACTATTGTATAGGTTTTGTTTAAATAGAATCTGTGTAAGAATATTTAGACTACACAAATATGCCAAAAAATCTTTTTTTATTTAACTATATTTTTATAATAGATGACATTTTAACATATTATGATGTGTAGTTTCTTTCATAGATTTACCTAAAAAACCTTGTCCTCCTATGTGTGTGTATACAATTTTGCCCATCCCCACAATCAAACCTAACAAATACATTAGTACTGACGAGCCGACCCGCGGCGTATTACGCCGCTATTTAGTTGCTGCCACTGAAAATATTTGCTTTAAAACACTAACCCTCCCCCTTTCCCCAAACCCCTACCCTACACCCCCCCCCGTGAAATCAGCCTCCTCTTAGTTACCTCCTGTAGGTTTAAAATCATACTAAATTATCTGCCCCTAATAGCCGTCACTAAACCCGGCTCTACGATTTGTAAACATTTAAGAGTGAACCACCGCTCACCAGACCATGTGGGGGTAGTAGTGATAGTGATAGAGAGAATGAGAGGGGTCTGCAAGGCGCGCTTGCAGCTTGTTTTCTAACTGATCCCAGAAGAGAATTATATATATAGAAGATGCTACTGATGCTCTCCAGCCCCCCCCCCCCCCCACCTAGCGACCTTTATATTCCTTCTTACCCCGACAAATCATTTCATCTTTCAGAAATTGCAGGTCACTTTTTCAGCAAACAGTCCTCAAACACACCATCATCAATGCACATTTTATGTATTATACATTACGTGTAAATATAAGTATGAAAATGAACACAATAGTTTGAAATTATAAATCTATTTCAGTCCTCCTATGTCACGTGATGAACATTGTAATTTTAACAGCGGAAGTCTACTGGACTATGGCAGGGCACACTAAAAATATACATCGCGCCTGGCGAAACAAAATAATCCAATGTGTTCCTGTGGTCGGTGAAGTTCATTGTCCTTATAGTCCTGACTCCATTACAAATATGTAAGAAACGCTTATAGATTAGAACCTGTTTCAACGATTGAATCACATAACACCAAATTCATTATGAAGCAAGAGCTGGCTTAATGTTATTGGGCGATGTATTTTCATCCAGTGGCGTAGTGAGATCGGGGGTCACCCGTTGCGGCACTTAATGGTGTCATCCCCCAGAGGCGTAGCGACCCTTCCCGGGATTTTCAATTTGCCCCCCCCCCCTCATACTTTCGATTTGCACCCCCCCCCCCCTCAAACATTCGATTCCCCCCCCCCCCCCCCGTGCTCAAGTTTTTCTCTATATATTTTGCTATTTTTTGCCTTGGTGTCACCCCCCCCCCTAAATGGTGTCACCCGGTGCAGTCCGCACCCCTCCCCCTTTGCTACGCCTCTGTTTTCATCAATGTCATTCGTTCTGCTTTTATTGATTTCCACAATGTATTGGGAGCAAGTCTCTGCTACTGTAGTTCATATAATCCACTGATGTCTACATTCTCATATCGCCCAACCCTTTGATGCCTTAGCTCCCCTAAAACGCCCAACACACTAATGCGTAAATCTGCCCTAGACGCCCCATCCACTGATTCATTAACTCTCCATAGAGGCCCCACCCAATGATGTCTTATCTCTCCCTAAACGCCATATCCACTAATGTCTTAACTCCCCAAGGACGTCACACCCACTGATGCCTTACCCCCCCCCCCCCTAGACGCCCAACCTACTGATGCCTACCACCCCCTAGTCACCCCATCTACTGATGTTTTAACCTCCCTAGACGCCCCATCCATTTATACCTTAACCCCGCCCACCCCACTAGACGCCCCACCAACTGGTGCCCAAAGTCCCCCCAGACGCGCCATCCACTGATATCTTACACCCACCCACCCCCGACCCCCCCTAGACGCCCAATCCACTGATGTATTAACTCCCCCCTAGACGCCCCACCCACTGATACCTTAACCCCACCCACTCCACTAGACGCCCCACCCACTGATGCTGTAGTTGCCCTCAGTACCCGCCCCGCTGTGTGCGTACGTGTACCACACCTTCCCCGGGATATACACGGGCGCCCCGCTACAGCCACTGCACGTAGCCGTCGTGTACACATACTTCGTGTCCGCCATTCCAGACAAGTTCTCTCTGGTAATCTTGTGAGTCCAGAACCCAACGGACACCATCTTAGAGCAGCCATGGGGATGGGATACAATGACCACAAGTCTGCTACTATCCTGGTTCGTCTGGTAGATATTAGTATACATCTGACGGTACTTGATCACACATCGCCTTAGCTTCTCCACCAAATCGATATCACAACTCACGCAGATCAAAACACACCTGTCTCGTTTTAAATCCGCGACCACGCCCACACCAACCCCTTCAAGATTGTGTACAGGACTGTCTTCTTTATCATACCCCCACCGGCAGATTGTCTCCGCGGCTTCGAAGTTATCAAACACAACATGTGTGGCTGTGTACACGTACACCTGTCCCCATCGTAGACTTGGTGTACCAGACTGTACACACTTCTGACACGGACACGGCTTGTTCTCATCCTCCGTGAACTTCCTCACCCCCCAGATCCGGCCCGACCCTGTCCTCAGAGTTATCTTCCCCCTCCTGTCGTAAAACGGGTACGGGCTGCTGGCCCCGGGTTGGAACTGGGGTCGGGCCATGCTGGTTCGGGTCACGGCGACCCTGACAGTGAGGTCAGAGAGAGTCTGGACCAGGTCGACGATTCTCGTCTGTCTGTAGCCTTCAGGCAGGTGCTGGAGGGTGAAGCTGGGCACGGGGATGAAGTTCTCGTGCCGCGGGTTCTTGGAGCAGGTGCTCAGTCTCTCGTGCAGGCCAGACTCGCCGTCGGCACTCTCCTCGGTCTCGTGGCACTCTGGAACTAGAGAGTAAGTAGGTCACGTGATCGTTACATGTTTTAAAAAAAAATGTTATGTGACTATCACAATTGATTGTCTGACCATTGCAATATGTTGTGTGACCATTTTTATGTGAATGTCATAATTTGTTATATGACCATCACAATTTGTTATATGACCATCATAATTTGTTATATGAACATCACAATTTGTTATATGACCATCAACATTTGTTATATGACCATCACAATTTGTTATATGACCATCACAATTTGTTATGTGACCATCACAATTTGTCACAATTTGTTATATGACCATTACAAATGTTATCTTACCATCATAGTTGATTATGCGCCTATCTTGTCATATTTCTTTAAAAAATTAAGATTATAGTGTAATTAACATTTTGCGACCTTTTAAAGATCGTGGATATCACTTTCGGGACGACATATTACGCCATGGCCAATGGGTAAGAGGGTGAAATTAGCTATATTTCCGTGATGTATTTTGGACTAAAAAGAAAAGTATATTTATTAGCAGGTCCGCGATAATTTTAAACAACATCGTAGTATATCACAAAAAAAAAACGTACCTGAATTTAACATAGCTAAATACTTTAAAATTGTGTCCTTTAAATCACAGATAAATGAACATGTAAGATTAAAGTTCCCATTTTCAAAATCAAAACTGTATGATGCCTTACGCAGTAGATCTAGTGTATGACTAGTTCCAATACAAGGTGAACGATGTTTTTTATCTACACTATCAACTTCCTGATTGTTCAGCTATTCCTGCGGGAATTCAGTACCGTCGCGTGTGTCTAAAAATAGCCTGGTCACTCCACGGAGCGTTGGAGTACTACACACCCGTGATGTAAACAGATACAGAATCACCACCAAGACTAGCATCTAGCGACACACGATAGCGATGATACGCTCTAATTGTGTTAGTGTGTCACCTACAGTAGGTAAGGCAGGAAAGGGCAGGGTAGGGGAAGGGATGGAATTAATTTTTACCTGTGCCACTCCTATATATCTACAACTGTTCTGCAGCATGTAGTGCATCCAGTTAAAGGTCTTTATAACATAATTAATGCCGAACAGTTAATGGTTTATATATATATATATATATATATATATATATATATATATATATATATATATATATATATATATATATATATATATATATATATATATATATATATGTATATATATGTATGTATATATATATGTATGTATATATATATGTATATATATATATATATATATAATTGATGAATGTTTATGTAGGCCTATGTAATTGTTTGGTAAATTGTTATGTTTTTATTATACGTTTCCATGAAAAAAAATTCTTTCAATTTAGCCTACATAGATAGTGTTAGAGATACTTTAAATTTTAATAGCTGATCCACGATGTACACCCATTTGTTGACGTGTGTGCTGTTATCAAAGCCTTAGCAGGGTGCTGTTTTTTCTTCTTATTTCCGTGATCTTTTATTTACGATACCCAACAGTGTAAGTATAATTGTAATCTACCCGTAAAAATAACCCCAAATTTTCAGCGCAAAAGGTGACAGTTTAATAGTTAGACTGACGTAAATGATAGTTTTGCTGACGCACATGGTGACCTATAACAGTTACGTGACCACTTGAGAACGACCACGTTGTTAACTATTTGTTTCCTGTTCGCCTAGAGTTGCCCCATCAGTTCACGGTCTGGTAACTGGGTCTAAGTGGTGACCCTGAGTGGATTGTTCAAAGGTCAAAATCTGTGGACAGAATGGGGAATTTTAGCCAGGATCGTCTCATGGGGGGGGGGGGGGGGGGTTAGGTGGTTACATTTTTTCCAGCACTATATAATATATATATATATATATATATATATATATATATATATATATATATATATATATACAGAGAGAGAGAGAGAGAGAGGTCTATGGAGGTGTGACCCCCTTAACCCCCCCTCTGCCTACGCCACTGGTGGTTCTAAAACTTTGTGGAAAGAATGGAGAATTTTACGTTAATGGTTTTATTTTACTTTTAATAATTTGAGTTTTTCGTTTACGAAATGTGTGCGTGCTCAATATTTGTAATTGTTAGTGTTTTTATAGTTCATCGTTTAAATAATGCGTGTAATGGCCATAAGATACATTTATTGGTGAGAGCAAAAAGATAAATTACAAACTGACTGTTTGGAATGATAAAGGTTCTAAAAAAACCTTCTATGACCTAATTGCATATCATTTAGAATAAAATGTTAAAACATTAAAGCAAGATGTATAAATTAACTGAAGCGTTAAACGTGAAGTGGTTGAGTGTCTGTTTTGTGGATATGGTGAGGTGTGCCACAGCTAGAGGGTGGGCGGCTGGTGTCAAGGTGTGGAAGACTGTGAGACAGGGTGGGGATGCTAGGGAGCCTATTGGGGCCTGTAGGTACCAGCTGACACCGTGCAAGGAGCATCCACAGTTGTTGTCGGTGGTCGGTCATTTAAATGTTGTTGTTGGTCTGTCATTTATATATGTTTATGGCTTGTCATTTGAGTTTTGTTGTTGGTCTGTCATTTAAATGATATTGTTGGTCTGTCATTTGAGTTTTGTTGTTGGTCTGTCATTTAAATGATGTTGTTGGTCTGTCATTTAAATTATGTTGTTGGTCTGTCATTTAAATTATGTTGTTGGTCTGTCATTTGAGTTTTGTTGTTGGTCTGTCATTTAAATGATGTTGTTGGTCTGTCATTTAAATGATGTTGTTGGTCTGTCATTTAAATGATGTTGTTCGTCTGTCATTTGAGTGTTGTTGTTGGTCTGTCATTTAAATGATGTTGTTGGTCTGTCATTTAAATGACGTTGTTGGTCTGTCATTTGAGTGTTGTTGTTGGTCTGTCATTTGAATGTTGTTGTTGGTCTGTCAGTTGAATGTTGTTGTTGGTCTGTCATTTGAGTTTTGTTGTTGGTCTGTCATTTAAATGATGTTGTTGGTCTGTCATTTAAATGATGTTGTTGGTCTGTCATTTAAATGATTTTGTTGGTCTGTCATTTAAATGACGTTGTTGGTCTGTCATTTAAATATTTTAGTTGGTCTGTCATTTAAATGTTGTTGTTGGTCTGTCATTTGAGTGTTGTTGTTGGTCTGTCATTTGAATGTTGTTGTTTGTCTGTCATTTGAATGTTGTTGTTGGTCTGTCATTTGAGTGTTGTTGTTGGTCTGTCATTTGAATGTTGTTGTTGGTCTGTCATTTGAATGTTGTTGTTGGTCTGTCATTTGAATGTTGTTGTTGGTCTGTCATTTGAGTGGTGTTGTTGGTCTGTCATTTGAGTGTTGTTGTTGGTCTAATATTGAAATGTAGCATGGTTTAAGACTTGAGTGTTCTAGATGTGTTTATGTGTTGTGTTATCTACATTAGAGTGTTCTAGATGTGTTTATGTGTTGTGTTATCTACATTAGAGTGTTCTAGTTGTGTTTATGTAAGGTGTTGTGTTGTCTAGAGTGTTCTAGTTGTGTTGTCTACATTAGAAGGATGTTTTGGTTATAGTTCCGTATACTGTTCCGTATTGTTAAAATATTCTGAGTGTATGTGTCTTGTATTGGTAAAAATTCCTATTTTTTTGTATTATTGTGTGCTAGTGCATCTTGAAATCAAATCCACCTTTAAAAAAAAAAATGTCTGTCTATAGAAGGAACGGTAACTCTTGTTAGTGATAATTTGCATGCTTTATCGAGGCACCTGTATGTATTTTCATCCAGAAAATGCTAGGTTGACTACACAAAATACCAGACTGCCACTAGGATGTATTATATTTTAAAAATATGAAATAAAAATCTATTATATTTGGGCGACGTGGCAAAAAAAAGGCTTATTTTTCTGGCCGTTTGAGATAGAGTTTTGTAGTGCTGAATTAATCATCTCGCAGCCAGTTTGTCAGTTGAGATATCATAAATAAATATATACTTCTATACGAAATAATTAATTTTGACAAACATTAGAAGAACTAATGAATTGATTATTTGCTTTTTTTTTTTGCTAGCAAACATTGAATTACCTCCCATGTAAAGAGAATAAGATGTTATAGGAGACAACCTTAAAAGGTATTTTTCAAAACATTCTGTTGTCATGCAAATAAACTGCTATAATTTTATATAAAATAGTAAATATTTAAAAAAGTTATTTTAAATCTCATTTATGTTAAACGGCTTTTAAAAAAAAAGCAATTTAATAATCTAATATAGATAAAAACCACAACCCATAGACTTATTATCTTTAAATGATTTCTTATTAAACATCTAACCATTAACCAATGATCCCAACTCTTCAAATAGGTTGTATTTTGCGATGATTAGAAATAATAGCCTACATATAACTAAAATATCGGTCTTACACTTCAGATCATGCACTTTTAAAAAAAAAAAAAAAAGAGGGACTTAAATTGAGAAAGCGGGAGTAAGCAACAACCAAAGACCCTAACATAGGGGTCGGCAACCTGCAGCGAGCCTCAGGCGGCTCCCCTGCTGTGAAGTTGCGGCTCTCCAGCTCCCTGCACAAATATTAACAGTTATATTATTTCATTTTTCAAAATTCATATCAAATATAATAATGTATAGAAAAACAACTTTAAACAAAATTAAAACACTTATCAGAGAACATTGAGAATATGTACAGTAGAAAGTATACAGACACCTGACAGCAGCTTCGGCACCAGGTACAGCCCCACAGCCCGGTAGCAACAATCCCATGCTTGCCACTGCCCAAGTGCCGACTTTCTCGAATGTTTTTAAATGGGGAATGTTATTAATGCATTACTCTGTCTGTCAGCAGGGGCGTAGCGAGGGGGGGCGGGGGGTGCGGACCGCACCGGGTGACACCATTTAGGGGGGTGACACCAAGGCAAAAAATAGCAAAATATATAGAGAAAAACTTGGAGGGGGGTGCAAATCGAAAGTTTGAAGGGGGGGGGGGTGCAAATCGAAAGCTTGAAGGGGGGGGGGGTGCAAATCGAAAACTTGAAAGTTTGTCCCCGGGAAGGGTCGCTATGCCTCTGAGGGGTGACACCATTAAGTGCCGCACCGGGTGACACCCGACCTCGCTACGCCACTGTCTGTCAGTATACATTAATTTGACGTGAGTGACGTAGTTTGTTTTTTTTTTTTTAGCTATTAGCTTCCTACTGCTGAGCCGGGCACTGGACGGTGGGGCACGAGTAACCTGTGTTCATTGAGGGGTGGGGGGGGGGGGATAATCCCGGTGAGAGCCAAAGGACAGAGGCGTCCGATACACTGTTATCAAACCGATATTCAAACCAGTTAGTCGAGGTTAGCCGCCCTGAGGCCCACCTGGCTAATGGCAGAGACCTCCTGAGCCGGTGATGTCCGTAAAGAAAGAAAAAAATTTAACAGCTTCTAAAGACTATTAGGATAGTCCCATAGTTATATTATTTGATTATTCTGGCGAAACATGTCTATGGTTGTATAGGAATAAATATTATTTCATATTTAAAACAATTTATTTTAAATAACAAATCACAATTATTTACTAAGTCCTAATATGTAATAAAATATTGAAATAAAAATGGGGCTCTTTAAAAATTGGGAAATTTTGAAAATGAGCCGACCCGCGGCGTATCATACGCCGCTATTTGGTTGTTTTATTTTCTACTTTTCAGTAATTAATAATTTGTGAATTCGACTGTACCAATGCTGCCACTGAATATATTTGCTTTAAAACACTATCAGTATCTCGTTAAGGACAATAACCCCCCCCCCCCTCCTTTCCCCAACCCCTCCCCCCCCCCCCCCCCCGCCACAGTGAAAGCAGCCTCCTCTTCGTTAAAAATCGTTTCAAACTAAATTTTCTGCCCCTAATAGCCGTCACTGAACCCGGCTCTACGATTGTAAGCATTTAGCGTGAACCACAGCTCACCAGACCATGTAGGGGTGGGGGGGGGGGGATTGAGAGCGCGCTTACTGCTTGTTTTCTAGCGTCTCCAAGAAGAGAATTATATATAAAGATTGTAACTTTTGGCTCTTCCGTCTCAAAAGGTTGCCGACCCATGCCCTAACATAATTTCATTAGGTAGGCGCTGAGACGGCAATTCCCGTGAAAGCTGGCTACGAAATTGGTGTTTAAGTTAGTCATACAACTGTTTGATATTTTTTATATGGAGAAAACAGCCTTATTCCCCTACTGTAGGGGAAGGGGCTCAAAATTTAAAAGAGTCTGCGCGTATGGTATAATATATATGATATATGATATATATATATATATATATATATATATATATATATATATATATATATATATATATATATATATATATATATATATATATATATATATATTACACGCCCCACCCACTGATGTCCTAATTCCCTACACGCCTCACACACTGATGTCCTAAATCCCCTAGACGCCCCACCCACTGATGTCTTACACGCCCCACCCACTGATGTCTTACACGCCCCACCCACTGATGTCTTACACGCCCCACCCACTGATGTCTTACACGCCCCACCCACTGATGGCTTACACGCCCCACCCACTGATGTCTTACACGCCCCACCCACTGATGTCTTACACGCCCCACCTACTGATGTCTTACACGCCCCACCCACTGATGTCCTAACTCCCCTAAACGCCCCACCCACAATGTCATACTTCGTGTTTGTTATACCCAGCTTACGCCTGTTTTATTATTATGTGTAAACTTTACTTGAAAAGTGCATTGGTGTTCTTTGTGTGATTGTCTTCAATCAGTAATCTAAACACCTGACATATTTTTTTTGTTTTTATTGATAGTCTTTTATCACCATTGGGTATTTAGAGTAATCATTTCTATATTGCTTGCATCACTTGCCTTTTTTGAACTTGAGCTTTTTTTGTTCCTTGTGTAAACACAGTTATTTAACAAGTGCAGCTTGAAATCAAAGGTCTATCCAGCTTTTGATGTGCAACTGCCTGTCTATAGAACGAACGGTAACTCTTGTTAACGATAATTTGCATGCTGTATCGAGTTACCTTATGTTTTGTTTTCCAGATAGCGACTTTAAATGCTAGGCGGAATAAAAACAACAACAGATTGACACTGTGTTGAATACACGAACCTTTTCATTTTTGTGCCCGAGACACACGAGTCCGCTTCATAGTTGGGCTATTATTAACTTCATTTTTTGCAACAAAAACCCATTAGTAGCTTCCCTTGTGTAAATGAATTGCCCTATACTAATCTTGTGTAAATGAATGTCTCTATACTACCCTTGTGTAAATGAATTACCCTATACTACCCTTGTGTAAATCAATGGCCCTATACTAACCTTGTGTAAATGAATGGCCCTATACTACCCTTGTGTAAATCAATGGCCCTATATACTGGCTGTATAATGTCGAGGAATATAATTATAAGTCCAGGCAATACACTAAACAGACATCTTAAAGGGACGGTTTCTAGACTCCTATGATCTATTTAGTTATTGATTACCTCCCATTCAGTGTAGTATTGGTATCGTTATATTTAGAAGTTTGTTGTAGACTTTGTCTTGGGTAACGTGCGGTACTTGTGGAGAACTTGGCTGTGTAAATGTGTTGTGTGTTCGTTGGTAGTTAAATACAGAGTGTGTCAGTTGGGATATCACAGGTTTTGGGGTTGTTATGTGATAGGACATTAGCCCCCCATCCCCGTCAATTACCCCCTCCACCAAGCTTAAGTACCCCGCCTCTAACCAAAACCCCAAACCCCATCTTTAAAACTATAGCTAACACTAACTTCAAACCTATATCTAACCCTACACTTAAACCGAAGCTTAAACATTAAATTAAACTCAAACCTTACCATAAACCTAGCTCTGACCTAAAGACAAAGCCTAAGCATTAGCCTAAAACTAAACTCAGCCCCAACCCTAAATAAACATAAGACTAAAATTAAGCCTAACCCTAACTCTAGCCTTAGCCCTAACCTTAGCCCCAGTCAACTTAAGCCTAACCCTAACTCTAGCCTTAGCTCTAACCTTAGCCCCAGTCATAACCCTAACTTAACCTTAATCTACCCATATCACATATATCTCTAAACGACCGGGGGTAAGGTTCTACTGGGCGGGGGGTAATTGAC
Source organism: Physella acuta (assembly GCF_028476545.2). NCBI lineage: Eukaryota > Metazoa > Mollusca > Gastropoda > Physidae > Physella > Physella acuta. Next base: position 962,567 of record NW_026731583.1, read on the forward strand.
AGGGGGTGTGTAACAGGGGCAAATGGCTCCTGGGTGTATTGACTGGGGGAGGGGGTGGAATGTCCGTTGGGTGATGGACAGGGGTGGAGGGTGGGGCGTCCTGTTTCCAGTAACAAGACCAAGTGGTCCTGAGTTGTGATGTGACAAAACAGAGCGACATGACTGAGTGACATGACTGAGTGACATGACTGAGTGACATGACTGAGTGACATGACTGAGTGACATGACTGAGTGACATGACTGAGTGACATGACTGAGTGACATGACTGAGTGACATGACTGAGTGACATGACTGAGTGACATGACTGAGTGACATGACTGAGTGACATGACTGAGTAACTGAGTGACATGACTGAGTAACTGAGTGACATGACTGAGTAACTGAGTGACATGACTGAGTAACATGACTGAGTGACATGACTGAGTGACATGACTGAGTGACATGACTGAGTAACTGAGTGACATGACTGAGTAACTGAGTGACATGACTGAGTAACTGAGTGACATGACTGAGTAACTGAGTGACATGACTGAGTGACATGACTGAGTGACATGACTGAGTGACATGACTGAGTGACATAACTGAGTGACATGACTGATTGACATGACTGAATGACATGACAGAGTGACATGATTGAGTGACATGAATGAGTAACATAGTGACAAGACTGAGTGACATAACTGAGTGACATGACAGAGTAACATGAATGAGTAACTGAGTGACATGACTGAGTGACATAACTGAGTGACATGACTGAGTAACTGAGTGACATGACTGAGTGACATGACTGAGTGACATGACTGAGTAACTGAGTGACATGACTGAGTGACATGACTGAGTGACATGACTGAGTGACATGACTGAGTGACAAGACTGAGTGACATGACTGAGTAACATGACTGAGTAACATGACTGAGTGACATGACTGAGTGACATGACTGAGTAACTGAGTGACATGACTGAGTAACTGAGTGACATGACTGAGTAACTGAGTGACATGACTGAGTAACTGAGTGACATGACTGAGTGACATGACTGAGTGACATGACTGAGTGACATGACTGAGTGACATAACTGAGTGACATGACTGATTGACATGACTGAATGACATGACAGAGTGACATGATTGAGTGACATGAATGAGTAACATAGTGACAAGACTGAGTGACATAACTGAGTGACATGACAGAGTAACATGAATGAGTAACTGAGTGACATGACTGAGTGACATAACTGAGTGACATGACTGAGTAACTGAGTGACATGACTGAGTGACATGACTGAGTGACATGACTGAGTAACTGAGTGACATGACTGAGTGACATGACTGAGTGACATGACTGAGTGACATGACTGAGTGACAAGACTGAGTGACATGACAGAGTGACATGACTGAGTGACATGACTGAGTGACATGAGTGAGTGACATGACTGAGTAACATGACTGAGCGAAATGACTGAGTGACATGACAGAGTGACATCATTGAGTGACAATGACTAGAACGAGTGTGACAATAAGAGATTACAGGGGGGATTGGGGGGGGGGGGGGAATGAGCAAACAACGACACTAGGGGTGAGTGACACGTCATAAGACAAACAAACAAACAAACAAACAAACAAACAAACAAACAAACATGAAGTAACGGTTAGACAACTGATAGTCGCCTTTGGTTTTCCGATCCCACTTGAAATGGGGTCAGTTTAATGTTACAGTTACTGGTCCATATTTTCAAGAGTCAAAGTTGTAACAATCAATGTAGTCACATATTTTAAAGCTTATTTAAAGATATACTCAGAATATTAACACACAACCTTTTTTTATATCAGCGCTATATAGTTAAAGAACGCATTGCTTTTACTCACGTAGGGCCTACTTGAAAATTTCCGAAACACACAACACACCTATACGCGTCTATCTAAACTCATACACAAAATACAACGTCATAATACACAACAGCAGAAACGTTCATACACAATATAAAAATATAATACACTTGTACTTGAAGCTCAAAACAACATACTATACTTACAGTTAAATCTAATAATATTGTGTTTGAGGGAATCCCTTCCAACACTAGAAGGACGAAGAAATTGAAACTAACAAAATTCAGCAACACATCAACACACTTAGGTTTCAATACTGATCCTCATTCAACACTCATAAATTTGCATAAATATAGAACAAATCATTAATACAGCTAGAGTCATATAAACCTATTGTATAAGAAAAAAATCATAAAAAATGGGGGGAAAAATGAACAGTAGCAAGGGCGTAGTCAAGCGGATGATAGGATGATTTCAAATGTGTCGATCTGTAATGGTAGTTGGGCATGAAATAGACTACAATATGCCTCGAAATGCTCACTTCACAGATTAACCCTCATCAGGCACTAACACATCCAGGACAGTCTAGAACCGACCTTTGTTCTGACGATAAAGTTTGCACTAACATTCACGATAAGTTTATCTATGTATGTGAAAAAAGTCTATGTTTCACAGCCACCCTATACCACTGACGTTAAGCGGGGGCTCTGTGCCACTGTGGTGATGGGTCAGCCACCATCCTTTGTCTCTACCGACGACGTATACCGGAGCACCGCTACAACCAGCCTATACCACTGACGTTAAGTGGGGGCTCTGTGCCACTGTGGTGATGTGTCAGCCACCAGCCTTTGTCTCTACCGACGACGTATACCGGAGCACCGCTACAACCAGCCTATACCACTGACGTTAAGTGGGGGCTCTGTGCCACTGTGGTGATGTGTCAGCCACCAGCCTTTGTCTCTACCGACGACGTATACCGGAGCACCGCTACAACCAGCCTATACCACTGACGTTAAGCGGGGGTTCTGTGCCACTGTGGTGATGTGTCAGCCACCAGCCTTTGTCTCTACCGACGACGTATACCGGAGCACCGCTGCAGCCCGGACACGTCGCCGTCGTATATTTATACTTGGTGTTGTTGTTCCTCTTCAGCACCCGCTCCACCCACACCCCCAGGGTCACGTGCTTGAAGTACCCGTGGGGGTGGGACACGATCGCTGTTAGCTTCATGTTGCTGTCTCTACTGTATTTTTTGTTGACAGCGGCACATCTCTCCTGAAAGTCGTCAAGATGAGCTTTCAAACTATCAACCAGTTCAACACAGTGTGATGCGCTATACAAGTAGCACATATCCTGTTCGACCTCAGTCTTATACACTTTGTACCCTTCTAGTAGATGATACTTATCGTCATTTTTATCGTCTTTGTTGTATCCAAGCTCAAACTTTGAACTTTTTACTTCGCTTTCATCATATATAACATGCATGGCCGTTAAAATGCCGATTTTAGCCCAGGTCAAGCAAGGCTGTGTAGAAGTCTTGCATGTCTCACAGGGGCAAATCTCGTTTTCAACTTTGACAGCATCCCAGACCCTCCCAGTCCCGCAGCGTGTTAAGTATCTAGTCTCGTCACTAAAACACGGGTACGTGGAATCGTTCAACTTCTCAGGTCTGGCTGGACTTGCATAGCTCACTGATATACTGACCGTCAACTCGCTCAGTGTTTTGACCAGCTCGTATATATCCTGCTCCTTGTATCCATCAGGGAGACGATCCAGGTTAAACTCATCGATGGGGATAAAGTCTTTATGTCCTGGGTTTTTAGCACATTTGTCCCATAAATACTTGGCGATCCCACCGTCTTCTTTGACGTACGCACCAGTCTCTTTGTTGAGCCCACTGGTTTCATAGCTAAACTCTAACTCAAAAGGTCCTGAAATTAAAACGTGTATCAATTAGTTTAATAAACAATAATCTGATAACGTCAATATTGAGAAGTTACCTTACAAAACTAACCCTATAAACGGATGAATAGAAAAATTTAAAAAAAAACTGCCCGTTATATATCTTTCCCTATCCATATCATTATCTGCCCAAGCTGCTTGTTATATTATATTAGTTAAATGTCTTACCTGTTTCCACCTTGGCCTTGTCTGTCAAGCTGTTAACATTTACTGCTGACATTACCTCTGTAAACACAACATAAATATGTGCATAATACACAATCGACATACTGTTTTGCTTATATTAGTCTATCAAAACTTACAATGATAAATAGTGATTTTGTTACTTTTTGAGAGACTAAAAATAATATGTTTTACAGTACACATACACCTCTTGCGGCTTGTTATTCTTATTCTAGGAAGGTACACTGAAGTAGGTGTGACAAAAAGCACGTTCTCTCTCATAGTTATAGGGGGAAGAGTTATGGCTAACGATAGATTGTGGTAAGTGCAGTAGCGTAGCGGGGGGGGGGGGGCATATGTCCCCGGGCGCCGACCTTAGGGGGCGCCAAAATAGAATGGAAAAATAAATTGAAAGATTGAGGGGGGTGGAAATCGAAAATGTTTGAGAGGGGGGGGGGGGGTGCAAATCGAAAAGTTTGTCCCCGGGCGCCGGGAGGGGTAGCTACGTAGATTGTGTATTTTCTTCTGTGTATTTTACAAAGAAATTAAAAGATAAAAAAAAACACATGTTTTAATTGTTTTATTTAATGTGTGTGTATAAGGCGTGTAGGAGGGGTGTAACTAACGATAACTGTAAAAAAAAAACTCGTCTTATAATACATCACTTATAGACTACTCCTGATTATTATTATAGGTTGCAAACTATTTTGGTACTTGGGTAGTTCTTAGTTCACTACTTTACTAATAACATCAATTTTTATGTGTCGTTTATTAATTAACGCCCTATCTTTATCAGCTCTAAATCTACCGTATTCTTCTTAATCATAGGTACAAGTACCTCATATAATATGTAGGTCTACTGATTTTGAACATGTAATGGAAGAAAGACATACCGGGTATTCACACTGGCAATTTCATCCAAATTAAAATCAATGAAATATAAACAACATTTTAAAAACAGGTATGATTTACTCAGAATTGTGAAAAGTAAACACAATAGTACAAGATCTAGATCCAATTAGAAACACAGTTATAACTGCACAATATGTGATTTCAGATATGAAGTAAAGACCAGTGAATCGTGTTGTCAGCTGTGTAGTGTCTGGTTAAACACAGCACACCGTTCACGTAACCAAGTGAAGAGTTACACAACGTCAACACACCTTGACCTTGTTTTATTCAACTTGTGTCAACTTTATAGTATCTGTTTAAACACAGCACACCGTTCACGTAACCAAGTGAAGAGTTACACAACGTCAACACACCTTGACCTTGTTTTATTCAACTTGTGTCAGCTTTATAGTATATGGTTAAACACAGCACACCGTTCATGTAACCAAGTGACGAGTTACACAACGTCAACACACCTTGACCTTGTTTTATTCAAATTGTGTCAGCTGATATCTAAATTCGTTTAGGCCTACAGTAAAATGGTGATACATTAAGTGTGTTTCTTGTGATTTTGTCATGTTATTGGCCTAAAACAAACTGTGTGAAGTGATTTGAACGAAATGTGTGATTTTTACACTTGAATAATTATCTAGGCTATATAGTAGGGCATAGTATATGGGCCTAGATCTAGGTTACTTGTATATTTTTATTGCGTAGGCGTATTACTTGTATAGTACAGGGGTCTCAAAACTACGGCCCGCGGGCCGGATGCGACCCGCGAAGTCCTCTAATCCGGCCCGCGGAGATTTTTTTGTCCGAGGAAAAATCGTTTGTTGGTGATGGCTGAGGAACTCTACCCAGAAAAATCAAAGACATGCCTGGAAGAAACTGGCCCCCGAACTAAAATTTGATAGTTAATGCGGCCCTCGGACTGAAAAGTTTGGAGACCCTGGTATAGTATAATATGATCAGTGCTAACGGCTGTTTAACTTAACACAAACATGAAGTATATACTTGTGTTACTAATGATAAACTTATACGGAAATGTTTTCAACTCTGCTGTGTATATCGTGCAAGCAGAGTCCTGACCAAGCAGATTTTAAACCCATCAGCACCTCCAAGGCTGACCGTCTCATTGACCATCTCCCTAGTCACTTTAAAGACGCAGAAATTGTCACTGTTGTCTAACTGAAGTTTTCTCACTGTTAAGATACTAGTAAACTGTGCGAGTAAAGATAGACCAGACAGTTACAATGGTAAGCCCTACCCTAAGCAGCGTTTCCACCCCCCCCCGAACAAAATGGAATTTATATAGAAAATAGAAACTTTTAACATTGCCCCCCCCCCCCCCATCCCCGGCGGAGCATAAAAATCTGGGAGAAACACTGACCCTAAGTACAGATTTGTCACCGTCTTGATCAGGGACAGGCAAGATATATTCCATCCAGAGGCGTAGCGAGGGGGGGGGGGTGCGGACCGAACCGGGTGACACCATTTAGGGGGGTGACACCAAGGCAAAAAAATAGCAAAATATATAGAGAAAAACTTGAGGAGGGGGGGGGGGGCTGCAAATCGAAAGTTTGAAAGTTTGTCCCCGGGAAGGATCGCTACGCCTCTGGGGGAGGGGGGGGGGGGGGTTACACCATTAAGTGCCGCACCGGGTGACATCCGACCTCGCTACGCCACTGATTCCATCAGTTTTTACCCAGAGGATTTGGATGAAAAGTGTCTCTGCGAACCACGTAAAAAACTGTTACTACGAATTGGGGGACAGTTTTTATTCTTTCTGCTAAGCATGTTGAATACAACATGTTTATGGGATCATCATAATAATGTGTTGACATCAGACAAACAGCTCTTGTGTATGATGTGTTTATTTGAATGTGTTACACATCGCGTTAGTCTACTACAGAAGTTATAGAACACACTAGACAGCCACACATCACTGTGTTCCCAAATTTATGAAAAATGTAAACATGGACCTGATAAAAGCTTAATTATCTTAGTTTCACATCCTCATGGTTGTGCCAAACATGTCTCCATTGGTAAAATACTAACAAGTGATAAATTACCAAATGAAGATACCAGGTACACCTATGATTCACCAACTTCCAATAGCTGCAGTTGCGCACCAGTATATATGCTAGAAAACAGTATGGATGGTGGGCTATACATAGTGGATCTATAACTGGTGGTAGTATCAGTAGTCGTACATGGTTATAACTTGTTGCTTCTAGTTGTATTGTCAGTAGATAGTTAAATAACATGATGTAACAAGAATTGTGTCGTGGTTAAAGCTTTGATCTGAACACGAATTGGAGCAATAGTTGATTCCAGGGAAATCAATTAAAAATGCATTGTTCAAATTGTATCATCTTTAGTTAAGTTTTTTGCTTAGATTTATATAAACGATGTTTTAAAACAGGTAGAAAATAAAATTTGGTCAAATTTTAGATACATCTGCACATCAAAAAGTGACACAACAAATGATGAATGATGACATGTTTATTACATTGGTACCATGACAAATCATCTCAGACAAAATTTCTCAGATAAAATATATCACATCAAAATATATACAGTATTTTTAAAGCTATTACAGAAATAACAACCGTGAAAATGCGTATTTTGCCAATGGCCAACGTTTTTTGAGTATAATTGATTTACATTCACAAATTCTAAGATCAAATATGCAGAGGTTTAAATATAGCACCTCGACAAACAATGACCTAGAACAATTGAATCGAATTGATGCAAGTAATAAAGAAACTTATCCACAACCAAATGCTTTAGCTGATCAAATCAGAACCTGTTTAACTTACTGCCTTAACACTAACAATACCAGAGTGAATGTATTTTTTTTATTTATTTAAATAGGTGAGACATTTATATTCCTTTAGATTTTAATGATGTCAACTGAGTTACAACTTAGTCTCCCTGCTGAGAATCTCCTTATGACCTCTGCAAGCCATCCAATCACAACCAGCCTATACCACTGACGTTGTAGGGCGGCTCCACCCCGCTGTGGCGGTGCGTCAACCACCAGCCTTCCTTCTTCCCCAGCACATACACGGGGGCGCCACTGCACCCCTGGCAGGTGTCCGTGGTGTAGAAGTACTTGGTGTCCCCATTCATCTTGACCTCCTTCTCCACCCAGTTCCCTACCGTGATGTACTTTTCACGACCGTGAGGATGGGAAACAATCACCGTCAATTTAGCGCTGGCATCATTGGCGTACTTGTCTCTGACAACTTGACATTTGGCTTGATAATCCTCTAAAAGCAACCTCAACTTCCTCACCAATTTGACGTTATGTGTGATGCACTCCACATAGCACATGTCCTGGTCAAAACTGGTTTTGTAACACCCTACACCGTCAAACATCTCCTTTTTGCTGTCCGCGTTATCGTAGCCCCAGATGCATACCGTCCTCACCCCCTCGCTTTTATCATACACCAGATGCATGGCCGTTAACACATTCACCTTCCCCCACTCTTCCCTAGGGCTGGGAGAACGTTGACAGGGGAAACAAGGACACGCCCCTGACATTTCCTCCACGCCCCAGACTCGCCCGGTTCCGCAGCGGGTCATCCAAGCGGATCTCTCGCATGTTTTGAAGCAAGGGAACTTTGTTCCGTTCATAGACTCGGGTCTGTCTGGGCTGATATGGGCCACCTGGATCTTAACCGTCAGTTCGCCTAAAGCTTTCAGCAGTTTATAGATAGTCTGATCCCTGTAGCCTTCAGGTAGGTGATCGATCTTGAAAGAATTGATGGGGATGAAACCCGGGTGACCAGGATTTTTCTGGCAGATTTCCCACTGCTGGTTCATTTTGCCATCGCTTTCGTAGCTAATCTCTTGCTCGAAGGGCCCTAAAATAGGATTAAAAATAATCAAAGTCAACGGAGAATTAAATTAACATTTTATAGCATTCATGTTTTTTTTCCAATCCACGGGTAACATATTGATCAGATTTAATTAGTAAATATGATTCTAGGAATCAACAACCACAGTTACTTTTATTTTTAAACTGTTTCAACTGTTGTTCTTTAAAATGTGGTATCATGTTATCATCAGCATTTCACCGAATCTGCTCTTGTAATAAAATAAGTTATTTTGTAATACGTTACCTTGTTCAATACTTGCAAACTGTCGAAGTCTTTCTACTTCTTGTTGGCTCAGTTTAGCAGATTCTGTGTCATTAAAAACATAAACAATCTATCTTATATATATATATATATATATATATATATATATATATATATATATATATATATATATATATATATATCCTATATATACAGAAAGAGAGAGAGAGAGAGAGAGAAAGAGAGAGATACTATGTATAACCTAAACAAAACTTTACACATATAACTTTATTATATACATATATGGGCCTATATGTCTTTTATAAGGGTTACATATTATATAGGCCTACAAACATAGGCTATAAATAATAATCTTTGTATTATTACAATTTGACAAAACACGATTATAACAATAACATTTACCTAGTCCTTGATCTTCACACTCCTCGTCAACTGCTTCAGCCATGGTGTGTGCTATATTGAAGATAAACGGAACATTTACTTCTTCCTCCTACGGGAATTTCGACAAATGATTCCGTCAAAATGAAATAGAATCGTTTGTGGATAATTTATCTAGTTGCTCACATCTAAATAATAGTCAAATATAAACCAGTGCTAAGGATCTATTCGTCAAACAGAATACATAAAAGTGTAATAGAGATCGTTATTAAGCAGGTCTAGATATACGCATCATCAGTGGCGTTGCCAGGATCGTCTCAAGGGGGGGGGGTCCAATTTTTACCAGGGGACAAGCTTTCGATTTGCACCCCCCCCCTCATACTTTATATATATATCGAGGGGTCTATGGGGAGATATAATATAATATTATATATTCAGGAATGTACAAAGTATATATATATATATATATATATATATATATATATATATATATATATATATATATATATATATATGATGAAGGCCTATACTTGTTACTTACATTATTAAAATTAAAAATGTTAGGTTTTTTTGGTAACAATATTTTATAAGAACTTCGAATATAAAAACAACACCATAAAGAAAAAGCACCCAAAAGGTAAAACTAATAACATATTAATTATAACTCAGCAGAGATGTTTGATCATCTGTTGTAATTTGCAGTTTCAAAGCAATTCCAATATAGGTTTTTAGTTTTGTTTTATTAGTCTATTATTAATATTATCTACTCTATTATACAGTCCAGGCACTAAACCTAAGTATAAGCAAATTAAAAATATCAATTCACATAGGTTAAATTACTTATGTTAAATTAATTCAAATATGGCCCATAATTTATATCAGTATAAAATTTATATATACCATATGCCAGGATGGCTAAAACATACGCGATTTAAAATTGAAGGCAATTTCAGGTTTTTCCCTGAATTAATGCGGTTGTTTATATGCCCTCTATTAGCTACTTGAAGCTAATAATACGTAACTAACTATCATAGAGAGTAAAGCGTTAGTTGTTATACATCTCAAATAAATTTGATCCATTTTGAAATCACGATGTCCAGCCATAGCTATATTGAGCCGGGTTTTAAGTAAGGCTATAAATAATAAGTGACGTCATAGTCTACATTTTTAGAATCCCAGAAAAAATGTAATAATACATTTTAACATTTTAACACTATTTTTATCTTTAAAATAAACGACATACCTTCTACTACTTCTAGGCAGCAAAGCTACACATGAACCACATAAGAATTTAAATTCTTTGGGTGTGGCCCAGTTTTGGGAACTGACACAAAATTCAATGTGTCTAGTGTCTACGATTAGTTATCAGGTGACACAACATATTCCTTTTATGATGCGAATCAGCCTGCAATCGTTTTAATAGACTAAGATGGTCATTACATCTCATTGAAACACACTGAACTGTATTACACAATCAAAGCTTACACTATTTGATTTTTTTTTTTTATTTTTGCTCGAAAATTTTGATTTCAAGATTAGAAAAGACAGACCTTAGCCTTAGCCTACTTTACACACAGCTACAGTTAAAAACGGAAATTCCCAATCTGTTGAATATTGTATCTCAATATGTAAATGTATATTTAAATGTAGTTATTTAATTGATAACGTTATATTTTTAATAACACATACAAATTCGGTCGTATCATCCATTGAATTTAATTTTGGTTTGGAAACTTTAAAAAAAAACGAAAAAAAAAAAAACTTTTATCACCTCCCTTTAAAGAACTGATTGTCTTTCTTTGCTGGGTAAAACCTTAGTTTAGCGTCGGTTATTATTCTGGAATCGTATAGCAGTAAAAAACAGTAAAACAATGCCAAAGTCTGTCACACACTACCGGAATTCACCGGAAGTACTGTAAACCATACTTTATTTGGCGTCATCTTTTGTTTTCATACAGAATGTTTAAAATTTGGATAGATTTATTTTTGTAATCATTTTTACATTTTGTAATCATTTTTACTATTTTCGTAATCTAGATTTTTTTTTACTTGGCCTAGCAGCTAGATATCTAGCTAGATCTAGATCTAATTAATTAATGGTCGCAAATCCGCTGCAAGCCAAAAACATTAAATTATTACAATTGACTTCATTATTTATATTTATATTAATATGTTTTTTTTTACTTTTAGATCTACTAATTTAAATTTACTATTATATTTATGCTTGTTTTCTTTTGTCGATTAAACTTAAAAAGTTAAAACATTAATTTACTACAATCGACTTTCAATTTATTTATATTTCAATGGTCAAATAAACCATGGTTTACTGTAACTTTAGTTACCAAAACTCATCAAACATTACCCGATAATTTCCGACGCTAAACTAAGGTTTTACCCAGAAGATTTGCGACAACTAGATCTAGATCTTCTAGGATTTAGATGTAGACTAGTAGATATCTAGTAAAAAACAGTAAAACAATGGCAAAGTCTGTCACACAGTTCCAGTATCCACCGGAAGTACTGTAAACCATACTTTATTTGGCGTCATCTTTTATTTTTAATACAGAACGTTTAAAATGTGGATAGATTTATTTTAATTGCGTGTTTAATACTGCTTTATTACTCATTTTGTATAACTAGTTATTTTTAAGTGTTTCAGCTAAATATTTCTGCTACTGAACATTGTTTAACAGGGTTCGTACGCAGTCTGGAAAAAGCCTTGAGTTTAAAAAGTCTGGAGGTAGATGGTACGTAGATGGCAGTGGCGTAGCCAGGATCGTCTCTGGGGGGGGGGGGGGGGTTCCAATTTTTACCCGGGGACAAACTTTCGATTTGCACCCCCCCCCTCAAACTTTCGATTTGCACCCTCCTCAAACTTTCGATTTGCACCCCCCTCATACTTTTTCTATATACCGAGGGGTCTATGGGGGGGGGGGGGGGTTATGACCCCCCCCCCCCTAACCCCCCCCCTGCCTACGCCACTGGTAGATGGTGCTGTTTGGCTAGGAGAGGGAGGAGGGGGGGGGATAAAAGTTACGGTGCAGTTCATGATATGACGTATTACACTGGGCTACTGTGGCCTCACAGTGACCCCTCCACCGTCTCTTGTTGTGTGTGTGTGTGGGGGGGGATACCGGTAGTTTTTAATAACAGACAAACGTTTCTCAGCCAAAAGCACGAATAATGGTGTGGTTACAAAGGTCTGATTTCATTTTCAAAATAGGGTACGAACCCCGTTTCTAGTCACTTTTACTCTTTTTGTAATCATTTTTATATCTTTGTAATAATTTTGACTATTTTCGTAATCTAGATTTTTTTACTTGGCCTAGCAGCTAGCTAGATCTAGATCTAGATCTAATTAATTAATGGTGGCTAATCCGCTGCAAGCCAAAAACATTAAATTATTACACTTGACTTCATCATTTATATTTATATTAATATATGTTTTTATTTTATTTTTAGATCTACTAATTTAAATCTACTATTATATTTATTCTTGTTTCCTTTTGTCGATTAAACTTAAAAAATTAAAACATTAATTTACTACAATCGACTTTCAATTTATTTATATTTCAATGGTCAAATAAACCATGGTTTACCGTAACTCTAGTTACCGAAACTCAACAAACATGACCAGATAATTTCCGACGCTAAACTAAGGTTTTACCCTTTGCTGAAGATCGACAACTCTGAATCCAATTATTTTTTTAATGCTTTTATAAATTATGTAGTCTACTGCTTTTATTGTTGTTTTTTGTCAATTTTTAAAAATATATTTTTTAAAAATCACGTTAGCAGTAAAAAAAATTAATACTAGGCTTAGTAATAAGCTAATTTATAGTGTAGTAATACCGGGAATTTCCTATACGACATGTCATAGCACAGTCCAACTTGGACTGCAAGTAGGCACGTTTATTACTTTGAAATATTGAATATTGACTTTGACCTCTGCTGCCTCTGCATAATGCTTAAATCTAGATTTAGTTATATGAAACTTAAAAACATACGTATAATTAAGACACGTAAACACATAATTTACACATTGTATCATGTGAAATATAAAAACCTATAATTTAGTAGATGTAATGTAGAATTTTTGTAGATCTCTCTCTGCGTCTCTAAAAACTCTCTAGATATCTAGATTCTAGTCTCTAGATCTAGACTAGATTCTAGGTCTCTCTGGTCTGGTCTAGACCTAGATTACTTGAAAATAAAAAAAAATAACATTCTTGACTCATCATCCTAGAGTCCTAGAGAGTAGAGACAAATGAAGTAGGCCTATAATTATACTTTAATATAAAATATTATTAATATTAGGCCTAATAATACTAACCTAGATGTCCTACATTAGTAGGCCTCTCTAAGTCTAAGAAGTAGGCCTAATAAATTATTAGTAATAATGAGTTAAGTTTTTATTTTACTCTCACAAAGTCCTTAATCTTTAATTAGATTTTCATTTTTAGTGTTAATACATTTTTATAGTTGCATATTGATATTCACATATGCCTTTTTGTCATTTTGTTAGGGAAAAAAGCAACTTTTATTTTAATTTAAGGGAACATTCCTCCCATCCCCCCTTAACCACACCATGTAAATCTAGTTTTTTAAAATTGAATCGAAGCAAACCTCATTACTCAGAAAATAGTTGCAAAATATGGACTAAGTCAACTGTATAATACATTTTGAGCAAAATAAATTTTATATAATTAAAGTTGATTCCTTTTAAAAAGTGTTAAGTAAAAAAATATAAATCTTGAAGGAAAGTTCTTCTGTTTTTCAGAACAAAACAGTGTTGTCAAACAGTCTCTATGCCCAACTGCCTTTGCTTTCCTTGACTCAAATCAGACCCCCATTTAGATAATGTTGAGATGTCCAATAGTCCTGAGCAGATGAATCAAACCTGGAACTGTCAGGTTTGTAAACATTCAATTTACCTCTCATCCATGCCATTCCCAGTGTCAAAGTGACTTAAATTTGTTTACAAAATCAAAAACTTGTACATTCACCTTAACATGATTTTGTTTATCAAATTATGAACTTATTTGTATTCATTTAAATAAACATGTAAGTAACTGTTTACTTGTCATGCAAAGCAAATTATTGTAATAAATATTTCATTGATTGACTTTGAAATACAAATCTCAACAGTTATGAACTTTGAAAATGGCTACAAGGGAGATTGAAAATATTGGAGAAAATGGTAAGAGAACCATACTTAAAACAAAGTGTAGAAAAATATTATGATATTTCATTTATATTTTATATTCTGTTATTAGAAAATGAGCTCAAAAAATTTTAATTGAGATTTTAAAACCAAAATACCTCAAGAATAAAAATGAAAGCTTGAATTAAGTGTTGCCAAAGGTGGTGGTACTCAGATCTAAAACCATTTATAATTGTATCCTATATATATATATATATATATATATATATATATATATATATATATATATATATATATATATATATAATCAAACTGCCAAACCCCTACTAAACATAACAGAATTATAACAGATTATATGGATATTAAGTGTATTGGAACCAGATCAAAACTGTAAAACATTTCTATAAAAAGTTCTATTAATATGATCCTATAATAACATCAAACTTAACAGAAGTGTTAAGGTTTGTTTTAAAGTTATAACCCTGATAGGAATATTATTATAATTATTGTGTTAAGAATTCATCATGCATAAAAAAAATTTAAAATTTAATTTAAAATTAAGTCTTATGTACTTGAACACGGCCAACAAAATTTTTTTAAAATTACTTTTTGCTATCAGGTCGATGGGAAAAAAATTACTGTTTAAAAATTACATGTTTTTAGTTGTTACGGAAAGGCCATCAGAAGAAGAAATTACCAAGTTGACAGAGAAAGCCATGGAAGAACAAGGTAGAAAAGGGAAAATTTTAATGTGATAACTTAGTGAAAATATGTACAAAAAAGTTCAAAGTCAGTCTTATTTAATATTGCTCTATATTTCCATCTACCCATTAACAAACCACCTCAACTTGTGTTCTCTATAATATTTACTCTCCCCCTTAATATAAAATTACAAGTATTCAGTAGTAAAATATTATTGTATTGTAATAACACTTACATTGTCAAAGGAAATCCAGGTAATAAAATATACGGTTTAATATTTTTTTATCATTATTCAAAGCATAATTTTAATAAAGAGGCCTAGAATCTGAATTTTTTAAAAGCAGATTTTTGAAAACCTTTTTTTTACCCAAAACTTTGCTCATTAATATTACTAAGAGTATATTGTTTATTGTTATCTAAATCTAGTCTGATTTTTAAAAATAGAAATGAAACAAATCACAATATTGTTTACTCTAATTGTAATCATATTTAACCTCATCATCATTTCCTGTTCATGCCCAAGATACATGGGGCAGATTAAGAGGAGTTCATCTGTTTCAATAACCTCTGCATACAGGGGGGATAGTGTGGTGTGCCCTATGCCCATCCACCATTGTTTCTTTAATGTGAGTCAGGTACTCATCAGCAATTGGTGGACAGAGTTCTTCTACAGACTCAAGCCCTGTTTTCAAACTCGAGACTTTTGGGTTAGCAGTCATAAGCCCTACCATCTGACTATGTCTTCTTATCACATTTAACTAAAGAACCATAAATAAAAGCTCTTTGTGCACTAATTAACCAATGTTAAGTTAATAAAAGATTTAAACAATTATTTATACATTTTTACATTTCTGAAAAGGTGACTATGAAGTAGAAGTGAGCTTTGAAGGTGGAAAGAGTTTATCAATTTTTCAACAGTGCTGGAAGAAATGTAAGAAGAGACCAGACCACAATGACTTCATACCGATCAGCACTCTAAGAGTCGATCATCTACCAGACAATTTTAAAGATCCTGACATCATCAGCGTTATTCGATGTTTGAGTTATCTCACAGTCAACATAAATGTATTAGGTGCTAGCGAATCCCGACCTGAAAATCACAATGGCAAACCTTATCCTCGATATAGTAATATTGCTCCTGATATGACCAGGACGGGGACAGGCAAGATACATACCATCAGTATTTATCCAGATGATGGGGATGAAAATTGTCATTGTAAAAAATGTAAAAATGATCAAATTATTACCAAGATATGGGGTAAAGTTTTTATTCTTACAGCCATGCATGTGGTTTTTGATAAATTCGAAGCTGAGAACACAACTTGTATTTGGGGTCATAATACAGAGAGCTGTAAAGTTGCGAATCTAGAAGGGGTTGACATAAGGAAAGCAACTCTGATGAATGATATGTGTTTATTTGAATGTGTTACCCATGATGTTGATCTATTGAAGAAGCTGAAGGGCACCATAGACCTCTATACTTCCCATTGCGCTCAAGTTTATGAAAAATTTAAACATGGACCTGATAAAAGTTTAATTATTTTAGTTTCACATCCTCATGGGTGTGCCAAACATGTCTCCATTGGTAAAATACTAACAAGAGAAAAATTACCAAATGAAGATACCAGGTACACCTATGATGCACCAACTTGCAACGGCTGCAGTGGTGCGCCAGTGTATGTGCTTGAAAAGAAGAATGGATGGTGGACCACACATGTTCATAGTGGATCAGTAGTAACTGGTGGAAGCATTAGTGGACTTACGTGGCTGTAGTTATTTTACTTTACATTATGCATGAAGTATTGTACTCTAAAAATAAACGTTGTATTCAGACCTACAGAAAAACAACAATCCCAAAACTATTCAATAAATTATTTTTCAATTTACTTTTTGCTTTTTTTAATATTTTAAAAATAAATTTGCTGTGTGAAGTTTTGTTTGACAACATGAATAAAAAGATCCAACTCAACTAAAGATACAATTTTAAAGATTTGAAATAGTAAGGTCAATTATAACACCATCAGAGATTAAATATTTCAGCCATAAGGGGATCTTGTGGCCTAGGGGTAGAGCTGTAGGCTGCAAACCTGAAAGTCTTGAATCAGAATCCAGGGTTCAAGACAGTAGAACGTCTTCAAGTCCATGCAGCTCTGATGGGTATATAACTCATGTTAGGGAAAGTAAAGGCAGCTGAGATCAATCTATTATGCACCATGGATCATCAGGTTCAAAATAAGTAATTATGGTTTGTTTTTTTACTTTTAGACTTGTAACCTTCATAAGATTAGAAAAAATTTGCAGTCCCCATTTATGATTTCTATTAATATGGGAACCTAAATTAGATCCATAATAGATTCATAAACAACATTTATGAACATAATGACACGAGTCAGTGGTAGGCCTAGTTGCCACCTAGTAATTTATCCTTCAGTTACTAATTCTTACTGGTTCTTTTTTTAATAATCTTTAAATTCATTTTTATAACTAATAATATATATATAATTGAAAACACAATTGAATAGTATTATTTTACACTTATATGCAAAAAAAAAAAACAAACCTGAAAGAATTTCCACCATTATAACGGTAATGCTTACATAATTTGAGACACATTTAATCATAAATAAAGGTGTTTTTAGAATAGCTTGCACAGTAGGCCCACTTTTGAGCTAGTTTTAGTATGTTAATCTATTTTGTTATAGTAGGCTATTCTGTTTAATGAAATAGGATATATGCCGCCTCCTCATCTAATACAAAAATATCAAACTAAAAAAAGCATTTTGTTTTATCTCATCTGGTCAGATTAAGATATGAACATTAAAATTTGTAAAAAAATAACATCCATGTACAGTTCATATTTTAGAAAGTCAATTTTGAATATAGTATTCCTGTAAGATAAAAAGTATATATCATTAAAAGGTTACATTTCTAAAATTTACACAATCTGACTACAATTTTTTAACTCAGTTTTCTGCTTTTCCTTTACTATAATCCCTTATTAACTGAAAATAATAAAAAAATTCTTTCCCATTTTACAAATCAACTACATTTTAAATATGCTGAGGTTCAACTAAAGCTTAGTGTAATTACTTTTCATTTTCTTTAATTTTATACTCAAAAAATGTGTAAACATTACATACAAAATATTAATAAAGGATATATAATATTTTAATATTGGGGGATCATCCACAAATGAGGAACACCATATGAGAAGTGGAGTGCTTTGAGAAATTGGTGATTAAGGGTAAATGGGGGGGGGGGGGGGGAGATATATTAGAAAGTTGAATGTTTTTACAGATACTTCATACATATTTTTTAAAAGGTACTTTTTAATAACACTGGCTTTTTGCAATTATTTTACTCAAATTTGTAATTAAAATATAGATTATATTTTTTAGGTTCTGTAATGTATAACTTATACGCTGATATAACTAGAGTGTCACAAATGTGTGTGGGGGGGAGGGGGAGAGTAGACATTGAAGAAAGAGAGACCCCAAACAGCGACCAAAATAATTAAAATAAATGTTTTTTTTTCTTCTTCTTTTATTTGCAGCAATTATAAAACTATTTTGAAGTATTTTGCCATAATTTTAGTGGTAATAGCTAATAAAATATTTTTGAGCTTTAGACCTTTTCAATAATAGGTTTTTTGTACGAGGAAATATTATTGGAATACTAAGATCTTGATCTAGATCTAGTAGTATCAGACTACAATGTCACAATATATCTAGATATTAGCATTAGAGATTCTAGTATTATATTATTATGAGGGGAAATAAAATTAAACAGGTATTTGAAAACTGAAAAGTAAGGTGTATATATTTTTATTTAATAAATCAAATGTTTTGGAATTTAAACCATTACTAGATCTAGATTCTAATTTTATCTAAAAGAAGAGTTCGACTAACACCAAAGCTTCACTAACAACATGACTTACGATCTGTGAAACTCACATAGGGCCTATCTAGGGTAAGATCAGATCTAGTGTCACATAGCAAAAAAAAGTAAGTCCCGATTTCAATTTGGTCTGATTCCGTAACTATTTGACATAGAAAAAAAAAAGAAAGTACCGTAATACTCCGCGGTTAAATTCCATTTTAAATTTTAGTGTATTTTTCTCCGGTTGAGCGTGATTGTAGGAAAAAAGTCACAGGAAAAAAAAAACACAGGAAAAAAAACTCAGAAAAAAGTCACAGGAAAAAAAGTCACGTGATATTTGTTAATACTTTTATGTATTAAATATTTACTATTTAGAGAGTGGATATTAACTTAGTAGGCCGGCTCGTTGCTTAGATGGCTGGATTGACCTCTGACCCTGAAACGTCGCACGTCGTTTTGACGGTTTTTACATTTATTGTAGGGGTCCTATCCACGACAAATTAGAGAAATGTTTATCTCGATAATTCTCATCATTATTTTAACACAAGATGCTAATAAAATGGATCATATGCCTTAGAATGCCAGAAAAAATCGCGAGAATTGTGTTTGTAAATAATGAGAGGATTTCTAGTGGAGCACTCTCCGTAAGTAAAAACTGAACCGCGGCCAAAAACGACCGATAATGGGGAAAACGGCTCTGATAACACTAAATTAATATATAATTGAGATATTTACCATGTATAAAATTCAGTATTATCGATTCTGCTTTCCAAAATCTTATTCCAAAATGAGGTACCCACGCTGACATTTCTATCCGCTATTTTTAGTATCATGACGTCAGTTGCCAGACTCAGAGACTGAAACAACTAGTTTTTGTTTTTACGGAATGAACTGTTAAGTCTAGTATTTTAATTACACTATAATTCAATTTCAATTTATGGGAGATCCATATATATAGTGATATCTCCCTCTTGGAAAACACTAGATCAACCTATAGTTCGAAGGAAAATTAGATTCTTCTGTTTAAAAAAAGGCGTCATTATTCTCAACCCCGCCATTTAATCCCACACTAAGCACAACCTCACAAAGTTCGCTGCGCGCATGACGTCATTTGTCGTTAGGCTAATGTTAAAGAAAGAGATACCGCATAATAAAAAAAAAAATCAAAACAGGCACTATGTCATTGAGACTTTAGCGACGTTTAGCCTGACGAATAGATCTAAATGACTCTACCCCCCTCCCCCCATTTTCGCCGTCACGAAATAGTCATAATGTCGAAAATTACTTTTTTGCCCTGCCATAATTCAAAAGAAAAAGAATTTTGTCAGCATTTTTGTAATAGGCGTAATACTTAACGTTTCACGTTTCTTACCCCTCCCCTTTCCCGCGTAAAATGTCGTCTCAAAATTAGTTACTCCACCCCTTAAGTGCGTGATGTCATTTATGGTAGATGTCAAGTCCTAACCTCCAATACACATTTTGAACAACCTTTGTTGTCAAAATGTTGATACCAAATACCCAAAATGAGTTATAAGGGTTGTCCATAAACAATGTCACATATGCTATTCTAATGTGACATGAATTTATGCAGGGCTGCAATTTATGACCTATAATGAAGGGGTGATCGGGGGGGGGGGGGGGGGTGAGTGACATCAATTATGGAAGACTTCTATAAAGCTGTGCTCAATGAAAATGAGGAACATAAAGCGTTCGTTTTCATGCATACTACATTTGTTCATAACGAATGATCATAACTATTGCATGCCTGTTGTCCTAAGGGGTGTTAAACAACCTCAGCACACCATCCCCGCCAAAAAGGGCGTGCCACTAAATGCCTACCGACGAAAATAGGCCGCACTACATTGACTCCAAATGAAATAACTTCTGACAATAAGGCTCAAACCAACTAGCTCCTGGCAACGATATTCGACAAGAATCCGACAATTATTGGCTTGCAGGTAAAATTGGAAAAAACAGCAAGTTTCACGACATGGGGCATAACAAAAGATCAACCCTTAATACGACAGCAGCTAATGTAAAAAGCCAGAGCTCAGTATAGGCTTGAGTTTAATATAGAAATAGCGTTAGCAGTGGACGGTGCATTAGGAATACGGCCGTCGGCTAAACGCCAGAGTCCGAGGATGTCTGAACATCTAGTTTGTCTTTTATGAAGTGCGGAGCACCTTTAAGAGCTGAGCTTGGGGAGGGGGGGGTTCCCTTTTGACCCCACCACTAGCACCACTTATGTCCACATATCAATCACAAGTTTTGCGTGGAGCTTAATCGGCAGACAAAGTGTATAGGTGGGACTGGGAGCCTAAATGCATATACGGAGGCCGCTGTGTCACTGGCATTTTACAGCCGAACGTCTCAGGGCAGCAGGTTGCAGAAATTAAAAGCACGTGAATTTGTATAGTAGAGGGAGCACCGCATACCACTGTGTAATAAATTAAACACTAATATAATTTACCTAACTAAAGTCATTTAGATCTATTCGTCAGGCTAAAACTAAAAGTCGCTAGTCTCAACTCCATAGTGACTGTTTTGATTTTTTAAAAATTACGCTGTATCTCTTTCTTTAACATTAGCCTAATGACAAATGACGTCACGCCCGCCAAGAACTTGGTGACGTTGTGCCAAGTCAGGGTTGAGAAAAATGACGTATTTATTTTTTTTAACAGACGAATAAGTGATAGAATCTAATTTTCCTACGAACTATAGGTCGATCTAGTTTTTTGTTCTAGTTTTTTTGTCACTATATAGTGGGTGTTTTT
Organism: Physella acuta; assembly: GCF_028476545.2. Lineage (NCBI taxonomy): Eukaryota > Metazoa > Mollusca > Gastropoda > Physidae > Physella > Physella acuta. The sequence goes on from NW_026731583.1 coordinate 984,414, forward strand.
TGTTTTTGTAATAATGGATGATGGGGAGGGGTAAACATCGACTATTGAACAAAGCAAAAACTGATGAAAGCAGAAGGCAAAGAAAAAAAAACCATGTGGTATTCAAATGTAACTAATTAAAATTTAAAACTATTTTTATAAACACAATAATCTTAATTCAGAAAAAGTGTAGGCCTAAGACTAATGTCTACAGACAAAATAAACAACTAGGCTTAAATGGATCACCCAAATATGACATCATACTTTTCCCCGATGAATTCCCTTTCCCCCAATCGTCACTAAAAGCAAAATGACTATTTAATATCATATTTACAAAATCTATGTTTAGAAAAAACAATTTGAATTAATTTCGAGGAGGGGGGGAGCATTTGTTGGCTGAGGTGTTACGTCTTTATTGGGGGGGGGGTCTGGCTTTTGTGGGAGAGAGGGGAGGTAAATATCGTCAAAAGACAAATAAATTTGGATGACCCCTAACAATTTACAGCTATTCCAAAAATAAACCGGGAGTGATCTCCCCTAAACTTTCTTGAATATTCTTATATAACTCGGAATTAGTACTTCCGTTCAATGGAAATTACTCAAAATTTGACAGAAGGTAGAGAATTAGATCTTTTACTTACATGTGCAATTTCATTTATCTATCTCAAATAGTACTCAAGTTATAGGCTTTTGAAAAATTCAAAGTAGAAAAAGTACCACTTCCGGTTATCGGAAATCGCTCAAAAGTTGATCAGGATCTACGATTTTGATAAAATACTTATTTAAGAAATTTCATCAACCTAGCTGTAACGGTACTCAAGTTATCGTGTTTAAAAAAAACCTTTCAAATTGTAACTAATCTTAATCTAGGGCCTTTACAGTTGAAGACAAATATTTTTACCAATCCAATCTTTAAAAGAATAAAAGGCATTAGGCCCCCTTTTTAAAAATTGAAAACAGGAGTACATCTAGAATCTACACTAGATTGGTACAGTGTAAATTAATGGTAAAATAAAACTTAATTGCTACTTTTGTTACATTGTAATTTTTAAAAAGTTGTTTATAAGGTAAACATTAAATTGCAATTAGACAAGACTTTCAATGTTATATTAGAGTAACATAAACTTCTTGTATTTAAAATATTAACTTCATTAAACAATTAATTAGTACAGTAACAGTATGAAGCTGCTTAACTGCAATATGAAGCTGCTTAACGGTTGTAACCGCAATAAAAAGTAGATAACACATATTGAGTTATTATCCGAAGAAAATTTCCTAATTTTTTTTCCTGGTCTGGTCACATCCCTGTATGTTTCATTGTACACTGCATTCAAGACATGTGATTGGCTTTAAATTTGCGTACCAATGTTGCTATTAAAGATATAATTAGGCTTTTCAATTCGTGAAGTCTTGTTCTCGCGGTTTCGTGGCCACCTGGTTTTGGGCGGACATATCGAATCATTTCTTTCTTATGAAGTACATGATAGTTAAAAATAAGGATTGTTTCGTAATCGGAAACATTTGTACTTGAAACTGCCCATGTATTTGCGCAATGGAGAGAAACTACGACTTGCCATTGCGGCGATGTTTTCGATGGTACTGCTCATGCGTGTGTTTACAACCACAGAGCCCTAACACCAACCCTAATCCTATCCCTAACCCTTATTCTAACCCTAGCCATAGGTCACTGCGCATGCCCAGTGCTATCTTTTGCCGACTAAGTGGAGACGTTGGGGAGAAAAATTTTAATAATGCTAGCTTGACCCAATTTCTTCCTTTGGCTTTAACGAGGCCATCGGGAGAAAGTCACACTTATATTACCTTGTGTTTTTAAGTCGAATAAATTAAAGCAGGTGCGTATTTCCCTAACTTTATTATTATTTTGCCATATTATTATATCTTCACTATCAAATAAAAATAGAATTGTGTAATAATTTTATTATCTTAACAATACATTTGTATGTAAGAATGACCATACTAAAAACCCCTTAAGACGCCATTTTTTAATAATCTAATAGCCGATTCCGGAAAAGGTGAAGGGGTGGGGTTGGCTCTGACGAATTGTTAGAGTTAAAAAATCACTTCTTTTGAGAAAAAACTTCCTTCGCTGTTACAATTTGAAATGAAGTGTTGATAATTCAGCCCCTAAGAGGCGGATAGGTTTTATTTTACTAATTTAAAAACTATTGCTGGAGTTTTGTTTAAGTTAAATGGCGTGTGGTGTGACTCGTATGTTGTGTGCAGTTTGATGTCAGATGACATTTAGCCTTTAGCGACAATTAGCCGCGTATATCAATAATACTTTTTTTAAAATAGCCATCAATAGCTAGTTAATTACATAGATTCTACCACTTCAAACAGTTATTATTTTTTTTTATTGGTACTTCTCACCTTAATTAATATGTTGCTAAAAAATTAATAATGGTTTCTTTTGTGGAAATTGTACTTTTGGGGGGTGGGGGGGGGGGGGCATTGTTAGATTTTGGGTGGTGTTTTTGTGACCTTATTGTAGTTTAGTGGGTATAATTAAGCTTAAATAGCAGGATGTCTTTTATAGATAATAATCAGTATTATTAAATTTTGTCAATCCTTTTTTTTCCTCCTATCAGAATGGCAGATCATGCAAGTATTTCTTCTGGTTCAGCAGAAGTTACCAACATGGAAACTGAATATTCAGGTGAGCCTGTACGTAATGCTAATGATTTGAAGAACTTGGTCAATACGTACAATAATATTCACCAGTGTGTGGAAATTAAACTCGGGCATGTAATTCATCATTGGATGGAAAATAAGAAAAAAATTGTTCCAACTGTAAAAATACTGGAAGAAATTTTTAAAGAAAGACAGCCTGAGAGTTTCAATAATACCTCTGAACAACTGTATATTTCTGTGAGACGTTCAAGTAACGTGTTTAAAAAATTTAAAGTAACATTGCAATGGCCTAAAATTGTTGCATTTCTTGAAAGACCATTTATTTTGCCACAAACTAGACCTAAACTGGTGCTGGTCCAAGAAGAAGTTCAAGTGATGCAGCCAGATCAAGAACTTGTAGTTGAAGAAGGAAGTAAGAAATTAAAAACTGATTGTCCAAAGTGTGCTCTAAAAAGAAAATCTACAACTATTTTGGTCAAGACAATTAAAAAATTAAAATTTCAGGTCAAGGAATTTAAAATGGAACTAGAAACCAACAAAGTTTATAAAATTAAACACCTGAATCAAAAAATAAAAAGACTAACTGCACAACTAGAACAACAGAAAGAAATAAATGCCAAATTAAAAACAGCACATAAAAAGCCTACAGCCCAAGTGGCCTCATCCGAATTGTCCCCCACCAAAAGTATCCCTTCCAATTCCTCACCGTCCAATTCCTCTTCTTCAGAGGTTTGTAAGACACCTGTTGTAGATATCAATAAACAACGAAAATTGAAAATCAAATGCTTAAACCAGGCTAAAAGAAGAAACCTCAAGGCAATAAATTCTTTGAAACAGGAATTGAAAGAAAAGAATAGCATTATTTCAAAATTACAGCAAACAGTTAAAGAAACCAATGAGATGTATGATTATATATCATCAGAACTAGAGGAGTGTAAGTTGAGGCTGAAACAAGAGGAAAGTAATTAACATTGTAGGGAGTTAAAGTCATATAGTACAGATTTGCATGTATAGTGTATCTATATGTGCTGCTAGTCAGCTGCTTATAGATTGTAAGCTTAGAGGGAAGGTTAATGACACATTAGGATGGCTTTTGAAACTAGATGGACAGAAAAGACAACAGTTAGTTAAGTTTGCTATTGGTAAGGGGAGTGGGGCTAGAGAACTTGAAGGGGAGAGGAAGAAGTTAACAGGAGATAAGTCTAAGGCAGTTGGGTCTTCTGCAGAAGAGACAAATTCAACCCTAAGTCTTTGTAGGCTGCGGTTGGATCTGCTCTTGATGCTAAAAATCTAAGGGCTGATGTCTTTTCTGCTGTTTCTGCTGTGGTTATGGATTTAGTAACTAAATCTATAGCTACAACCCTGTCTCTCAGCTGTTGGAATCCTTTGTAGGCAACTTAGTCATGAGGGGGCACAAAAGATGTACTTTGGTAGGACTGAAGAAACCAGTAATAATGTGTAGGATAGCATATTGGGGGCTAGATGAGTTAGACAAGATGTACTTTGGTAGGACTGAAGAAACCAGTAATAATGTGTAGGATAGCATGTTGGGGGCTAGATGAGTTAGAAACAGCTAGTGATGACTATGACTTGACAATGACATCGGTAGTAACTGACTTACTGCTAGGGATATGACATTATTAGTTAGGTGACTGCTTCCAAGAATTGCATAGGGGTTCATTTTATATTAAGGAGACTTCTTTATTACATTTTATAAACATGTTTTTTTTTTTAATTTCATGTCTTTAATTATTATTTTTTATATTTTTTGTTACATGTTGTTTATCTATTTTACACAGTGATGTATTTATAGATTTTGTAAAAAGTGACAGTTTTGTAACTATTTTGTTTTCTGATACCACACATTGTCTCATTGATTTAATTAAACAATTTAAATTTAAGTTAGTTGTCCATTTAATATAATAAACACCACTAACATATTACATTGTCAGATGTAAGTTGTTTGGCTAAAGTTTACAGTAGCTGACTGGAAAATGTGAATTATGTCCTATTCTACATCACATTGATTCTGAACACCAGTCAGTTTGCCATTCAATATAATAATTAATACACACCACTGACATATTTACATTGTCAGAGGTAAGTTGTCTGGCTAAAACCATCAGGATTTAAATAATATGAATTGAGATGTATATTTGGTATTGCATTTTTCCCACATATTCTGAACACTGAAGTCAATCTAACGTCAACTCTTGTATACTGTATGAAAAGCACAACTGCTGGTACATGTATATATATTTTGAATTTTTAAACTTCAATGTTTTATTGTCTTGTATGTGTAAATATGTACATATAACATTGGAGCTTTAAAGAATTTATTGGTTACTTGATGACTTTGTTGTGTTGTACTGAAATGCTAGTTCCTATATATCTGATTTTAAAGTTTTTTTTGAAATACATTGACATGTAGGCTACATTAATTAAAATTGTATTGTCTTGTTTATGTAAATATGTTTTAGACATAGGACTATTTGATAATTGTAAAATTTGACTTGTTTATGTAAATATGTTCATACATAGGCCTATTTGATAATTGTAAAATTTGACTTGATTGTGTAAATATGTTCAGACATAGGACTATTTGATAATTGTAAAATTTGACTTGATTGTGCCTGTATTGTGCTGTGTAACTCCACCATTGTCTGGTCCCAAGTCCAGGATGAAAAAGGAGAGGGGACAATCACAATTGTTTAAATCTAATCTGAGAGGAGGGGACAATCACAATTGTTTAAATCTAATCTGAGAGGAGGGGACAATCACAATTGTTTAAATCTAATCTGAGAGGAGGGGACAATCACAATTGTTTAAATCTATTCTGAGAGGAGGGGACAATCACAATTGTTTAAATCTATTCTGAGAGGAGGGGACAATCACAATTGTTTAAATATATTCTGAGAGGAGGGGACAATCACAATTGTTTAAATCTATTCTGAGAGGAGGGGACAATCCCAATTGTTTAAATCTATTTTGAGAGGAGGGGACAATCACAATTGTTTAAATCTAATCAGAGAGGAGGGGACAATCACAATTGTTTAAATCTATTTTGAGAAGAGGGGACAATCACAATCGTTTAAATCTATTCTGAGAGGAGGGGACAATCACAATTGTTTAAATCTATTCTGAGAGGAGGGGACAATCACAATTGTTTAAATCTATTCTGAGAGGGGACAATCACAATTGTTTAAATCTATTCTGAGAGGAGGGGACAATCACAATTGACACAGTAAACTCCGAATAACTGGCTTAGAAGATGCTGGTTTGATCACTACATGTTGGTCGCTATCGTCCGTGGTTTCTCACCAGGCTTGTCTTCCCTCCCACCAGGTGCTAGAACCTGTGTTCTTATCACCTGGTCTACTAGTTTGTCTTCCTCACATACTGCTATAGTTCAATAACCTGTGTTCTTACCACCTGGTTTGTCTTGCTCACATACTGCTATAGTTCAATAACCTGTGTTCTTACCACCTGGTTTGTCTTCCTCAAATATTGGTATAGTTCAATAAGTAAACCTACTCTTATCATATGATTACTAAAGATTATTAATAATTATTAATGAAAAGTTTGTGTTTCCATTGTTATGCAGGGCATGAAAAAAATATACACTGACCTTGTATTGGGCATAAAAACAGTGAAATCAATGTCATTGTTGTGAACACAATTCTGCTTTATTTGCCTTGTGTGGGGGTTGTGTTGTCCAGTGGTAGAGCAACATTCTTGTTGTTCCTTAGCTCTTGTACATTGTTGTTGTTCCTTAGCTCTTGTACGTTCTTGTTGTTCCTTAGCTCTTGTACATTGTTGTTGTTCCTTAGCTCTTGTACATTGTTGTTGTTCCTTAGCTCTTGTACATTGTTGTTGTTCCTTAGCTCTTGTACATTGTTGTTGTTCCTTAGCTCTTGTACGTTCTTGTTGTTCCTTATCTCTTGTACATTGTTGTTGTTACTTAGCTCTTGTACATTGTTGTTCCTTAGCTCTTGTACATTGTTGTTGTTCTAGCCTGTTTGACAAGGGCTAAAGAAAACATTGAATCAATCACAACACAACCACTGGTTTATGACGTGTTTGATTCTATTTTTGTGTTACTCAAATGGCAGCAATTGTAAACAATCCAAATATTAAGTTTAAGTCGTATCATTTTTCAGTGTAAATAATCATTGCACTAGTAAATATTTAATTTTTTTGTTGTTGCTATATTCAATATCAACAACAGCAGCTTAAAATTCAAGTTTATGAATTGTAAGATCAAAATGCTACCCTCTGTGAAAGCTAGTGGACAGTTTGGTTGTTATGGTGTTGTTTTGTTTTAAAGCTAATAAAGTTTATTCAAAAGCTATTTGTGTTTTTATATTATGCTTGATTTAGTATGAAAGTCTTGTAGCTAGAACTCTGGGATAATGACCATTGTACACATGAGTTATTTGTTATAACCAATGAAACCAAGCTAGCTGTTTCAACAGTTTTTATTAGATAATTTATATGACTATTTTTCTGCCTTGTTTCAATAACAAATGGTAAAAAGAATTTTCATTATTTATTTTCTTTCAATCAAAATTTTCCATTAGTTAGTGCACACCACATATTTGGGTTGAATATGAAAAAATGTTTATCAGTTAATGGGTACATAAATTAATAATTTACAATGATATGCTCTTTCATCCAATGAAATACATTCTTACAAAATAAAGGCAGAATGTGTCCAATCAACAGTTCTTTATTTTTTAATACAATAAATTCATTTTGAACTAGGTGATTTATAATATTAATCTCATAATTTTAAATATACTTATTTCTAACTACATCACATATTAAAACTAATTAAATCGCTAATGCAATAGTGGCATGGCTAAAGTCAAAAGTATTGTTATTTAAAAAAAATAGCACAAGTTAAATCATGAAGATGAGATTAATGCTTTTAAAAGTCAATTTCAGTGAATCCTTTATCAGATCAAGTATTAGTTCTTAGTCCTAGGTAATGATTGATCTGAGGATTGTTTGAATGTACGATAATTACCACTGTACATAATAGAATGGTATGAGGGTTGTGTGCAGTGGCGTAGCCAGGAGTTGGTCATGGGAGGGGTTCAACCATTTTCCCGTATGTATACAATCATATATATATATATAAGGGGTCCATGGGAGGGGTTATAACCCTCGCTCACCTTCCCTTGCCTACGCCACTGGTTGTGGGGGTTAGGTTACACTAATCGACATGTTCAAGTTGGTGAAATCTAAAAGAAAAATTGCTAACTTATGATAAACCAGCATACTGGGGGGGGGGGGGGGTCGTGATCGGATGTTAGAGCTCACGGTAGCTGACACGAATTTCTCTCGTTTGGATCCAGAGAAATAGGTGAACTTGGGAATGAACGGGTAAAGATGATGTTTAATGTAACGTGTGTAGTTGTTTAAAACAAGCTACGCCTTCAAACTAATTAGCACTAACCAAACCGTATCACCAATAATAAGCACTAAGCCACCCAGGCTACACCACTATTTAATTAGCGGTAACCCAACCAGGCAGAGGCGTAGCGACCCTTCCCGGGGACAAACTTTTTAGATCCCCCCCCCCCTCGAGATTTTGATTTGCACCCCCCCCCCCCCTTTCAAACTTTCGATTTGCACCCCCCCCCTCAAACTTTCGATTTGCACCCCCCTCAATCTTTCAATTTATTTTTCCAACCCATTTTGGCGCCCCCTATGTCCCCTCGCTACGCCTCTGTGATTACAGCCATGTCAACAAAAATAATAGAAGGATTCTCGCACCTAGGTCACTTCCATTGATAGATACAATAATGGATAACAAACAACGTTGCTTTAAAAAAAACGTAAAACAGGAATAAGTTTCCTGAGGTTTCTCGAATATTTAAAAAAACAAGTTAATAAAAAGTCTAGTGACAATTTAAGCGCAATTTCCTTATGTTATCCATAACAATTTTAAATCGAGATAAATCATATATTCAGCAACGGTGCCCAAATATTAAAACGTTTATATCAGTATTTGACTATGATTAAAACCCGCCCTCTTGTTTGTAAACATTAGCACGTGGAAAAAAACGAGCGACGCGTAGCTCGCCTCTCTCTCTCTTTTACCGCGCGCAGTGACGCGAACGATCCCACGTCGCGACAGGCTAGCCTCCCGTATCAGTCGAAAAAAATCCTTTCGAACCTCCGCTCATTCGCTATGGTAAAATCCTTTCGAAGCTCAGCGCTTTGCGCTAAATCATCCTAGGCCTACACGATGCTCAGTTTAAAAATTCTTAATTAATTTGTTGTGGCCGAACAAAAGGATATTTTTGAAAACTTTCTTCGGCAATATTGTTCTAAATTATAGCAGGAATCGATTGGTAAATGTTTCAAGTCGCTAAGTGGTCTGGTTGTCAAGATATGGGCAAAAAACTGCCTTTTTTCGAGGTTTTTTGGCTTTTCCGGGAAATCCAGGAAGAAATTCCGGGATTTATTTTGGCCTATGTTCATCCTGGTAACTTGCTTAACATATTTGCTTTGGAACTAGTCCCCGATATTGCTTCGTTGAGGAGGAGATACGACTTAAAACTGCTGACACGCTGCGGACACACATCCATACATCCATCCATCCAGAAATAACGAGTTAATAATCGCAATCCCCCAATATGGAAATTGCGCTAAAAATTGGGTTTGAGAAGGCTAAAGAAACGGTAATAAATGAAACATCATATAGGAGAGAAGTTCTTAGTATATGTTTCTTTATCGGAATATTATATAAAAGTATCAAATTTAGAAGATTGAAATATGCTAAGTACCTTTTCCGTTTTCTCAAAACCTCTCACACGTTTAAGAGATACATGCGGATATTATCTATTGGTAATATATGAAATTTCGTTCATCTAAAAGCTATAATATTCACAAGGAAGTAGAATAAAATACTATTTCAGGTTACCGAAAAGTGTTAACCTAGGCCGACGTTCAAATTCATATGTAAAATTTTGTCGACTTTACAAAAGCTGTACTCGTGTGTATGGTATTTTATAACACGGAGATAGAGTGAGGTATTACTTCTGGATTTACAAAAATTTCACAGAAATGAAAGGTAATTATAGTTCGCACCTTCACGTGAAAGTTTATATCTCGAGGGATTATTTTTAAAAGTTTAGGGTGGGGGATGGGAAGGGGTTTTCCAGGTGGTTTATGTCCTTGAGGGTTTATGTTAGGGGTTTATGTTAATGGGGGTTGTTCAGGGGTTTGTGTCCATGTTTTTTTTTACCGGTAGCCGCATTATAAGCTTATATTGCATAAAGGTTCAGCTTAGATTATTGTAAATATGTTTTTATACTAATTAGCTGCATTAAGTACATTGCATAGACAAGATCATTAGCACCATTTGGTTACTAAAATACCTTTATAGACGTCAAAATTAAGTGGTAGTGTCGCACCTAGTTAAACTCGCTATTTAGAAAAAAAGCAATATATCAATTGCTTACATATCTTTATACAGACATTAGGTCAAATCACTAATACTAACCCGATGTAATGACGTGACTTAAAGTTTCTTGTCACAAGCTCAAGCTTGGTGATGGTCTATTCACAACACTGTGGTTCATTCAACTGTCAACTGAGTTGAACGTTCTATATTTTACACCAGGTGTTTGAATCACCCAAGTCCTTTGAGTATTTACGTTACATTAACAACGAACAAGCGATTTAAATATAATATTAATACAAAGAGATTATTGTTTACAGTTAAAAAGGAAAAATCACTGTAAAGTTTGTTTTTGTCAATAGTATATAATGATAATTTTATTACTATTACAGAACAGAGCAAATAAGAAATTTCAACAAAGCAGTTACTGCATTTTAAATAAATGTTCAACATTTTAAATAAAGTTGAAGGAATAAATGGCGTAACATAAAAAAGGAAAAAAAATCCAAGAATGATAAAACAGTCCTGTATAAACAAATAACTTTTAAAATTCAAAACTAAATACAAATACATCTATTAAAATGTTTTACATATTCAACTCATTACACGAATCATACAGCTATAATGATTTAAGCCTCATAATGTTTTGGCAACAACATTATAAACAATGTAATCAGACGAATAAAAGCATTAACCAAGCGGTTTCAGTGTAATACATTTTTAATAAACAAATTTTATTTTTGCGTGCAAACCTGATGTTTAAAACAGCGTTGTTAATTATCAATATGAAAATGTTTTATAAAATAACCTGTTATTTAGCACAACCACAATGAATGGGTATTATTATTTATGCAACTATTTAACTAATCAATAATAAATGACTTATGATCTCTACATCATAATTAATTATCCCAGGACAAACGACCTCAGACATAATATCCAAGATAAAATATCTCACGGACATATGATCTCAGCACAAAAGATAACAGGACAAATGATCTCAATGACAATAGCTATCAGGAAAAAGATATCAGGACACATAATATCATGGGCAAAATATCTAAGACAAACTATCTCACATCAATTTTGTTATAGTATCGAAAATGATTATAGTAGATTTTAACTGTAAAAACTATTGTCATTTTGTTTTTATTTACTTTTTTTTTACACGTATTACTTGCTATAAAACAACGTTTATCGCCTTTGTTTGACACACTACTTAATCATTAAAATTGGATTTAAAAATATAATATTTGTAGATTAAAATCAAGCTTCGATAGACAGTATAGGTGGGCTTGCTAAATATGAGACTATGCTACTACATTTGGTGAACTAAATTAGATCAAAGGGTTAGCTTATTCATGGCTATAACAACACATACATACCGAGCTGGCCGCTCGCTTTGTTGGCGAAGACATGCCCTTAGTGAGCAGATGTTCGCTCTTCGTGGACACTTCAAGTGTCTTTTAGAGTCATTGATGATACTTCGGTTATACTCAAGTGTTCACGTGACAAATGCTTATAGTGTTTTATTTTGTGTTTGTTGTTTTTAGTTTGTGTTTGTGTTTGTCTTTTTGTTTTCGTTTGATTGTGATTAGGGATAAGTTTACAGTTAGAGTTAGGTTTATGCGTCCATATTTGCATATAAACATTTAATTGGAAAAGTAACATATTTCATAAACCCGGGTATATGCTGCTTAAAAAAACACACGTTACGGTTCTTTACAGATAAGTTTTTCATAGAGGACAGTGCAGGGCCTGGTCGGGACGGCTATTTTGATATAAAACCATGAAATTAATTCTGAATGTCTTTGAAAAATGATTGGAAATAAAGCAAAAATACCCGATTATAGAGCACATATATCCGCTATAAATGGAATAAAATGGAATAGAAATCAGAAACAGCAAAAGAAGTAGTTAGGTTCACGTGAAATTACTCAAACTTTTGTTGAAGTAAGCTTATTAAATGGTATAAAGGTGAATACAATTTTGTCTCCCTGACTAAATATACATACGTTATCGGTATTTCAGAAACCAGGAAAAGAAGTACCATTTTCATTTATTGGAGGTTACAAATAAATTGACAGTAATCTAAATATATCCTCTTAACCTAACACTGGGCATATACATTCTGATTGGGCTTGCCGTTACGACCAAAGTACGTATTTAATTTCTCGATGCGTTAGAACTAAGACTCCCATGTATAGATCTATCTATATATAGCCATAAATTATCTGACTCAGTGTCATGGCGGCTTGAAGAAAACAGGTTCCACTGCCCATACCTAAATCAATAGTTCAAACCAGTGGCGGAAAAAGAAAAAAAAGGGCCACCCAGCAAAAAAAAATGTCTGACCCCCCCATATATATATATATATATATATATATATATATATATATATATATATATATATATATATATATATATATATATATATATATATATATACAAGCATTGAATACTCATTTCTGGCCTGATCGTGTTATGAAAAAATACTGGGTTTTTTTCAATTAAAAACAAATTAGATGTCATGTGTGTGAGAGTATTAGTCTCTTTTGAATTTTTTTTTAGATATAGACTAGTTTATTCAATACCTTAGCTGTGCTGTAATACTGCCGGCCAAAAGAATATAAAACATGAAAGCTTTGTATGTGTAATGGTTTCTCGTTTTATGTTTATTTGTAAGTTTTCTTGTATATATTATTTACTTTAAATATATTTCCTTTTTCTGCTAAGTAATTCTTTAGTATGTATGTTTGCAAAAAAGTAATTAAGAGAAGCAATTGCTTTTTAATTTGTTTAGTACAAATATATTAAAAGGAGCTTATGAGCACTCCTATTTAACTATTTAAAAAAGGGAAATAAGTCACAAGTGTTTTGAACGTTTGCCTACCATTTACACTACAGCTCAGGCATATATTTTTTAACGCAACAACATGTGTTAACTACTGTATAACATCACTTCTGTAGTAGATCTGTTTGTTATTTACTAAAGCTTTTACCGTCAAGTCAAAAATACAAGAACATTATTTTTTAACTATAATTTTTTATATGGTCCTCTTTGGGCCCCTAAATGGCGTAGGCCCCCGCCCCCCCCCCCTGCATTGCGGGGTCTGGCGGCACTGTAGTTCCGCCCCTGGTTCAAACCGGTTTGAACAGGTTAATACTGGTCCAACAATAAATGACGAGTTGTTCAGAAATGCACAGCATAACTTCCTTTATCGAATTAGGTAAGTTTTATTCATCAGTTACTTATTCAAATATTATAATATATATATATATATATATATATATATATATATATATATATATATATATATATATATATATATATATATATACATATATAGGCCTATATAATTACAGTAAGTAAAAACACATTTAAAGTGTTTATACAAAAATATGAGTTAGTTAATGCAAGTAAATTATAATATGTTTGTGCATTTCAGAATTTTAAATTAAGTTTTACAAATGTTGCGGTTAGACTAGCCTAGAGACTTAAAACTTATACATATTATAGAAGCCTCAGTGTCAAAATGGAAGACCACAGGTAAATATTTCATTTGGATAAGTAGGCTACGCGTAAAGTATTTGCGTAAACATAGCATACATATTACGTCATAAACCACAGGTATAGACCAAGTTTTTCATTAAAGAATTTTAAATTTTGTAATAAAAATAAATGTTAATAAGCTAAGGTTTAATGCATGCACAGTATTCAAAGTAATATGTGTTTTACCGAATCTTATTTTATTAGTCCATTAATTTGATATTGGCCTCATTAAATGAGGTAGATTTAAATGTAGCTGGTAAAGTACATAATTTATTAAATAAAATGTGCTTATCATTTTAAGCTCGACCCTAACACATTGACATCATTGGGAAAAAGTTCTTTAATTTTTGTTCTGAGTTCCGTTGGTGAACCTAGGAAAACATTTACATAACTTTCGGTTTGAAAAGGTGAACTATGGAATTCTGAATTATCAAGAATTGGAATTGTAAATAGTGTTCACAAAAGTGTTTTATTTAACAATAAGCTCCGATACATTATCACTCGCTTCTTTTTCATCACAGGAACATAACTAATGACTCCCAACTGCCAATTGAGACACATTCTAAAGGTGAGTATTTTAGCAGTAGTGTTATTTTTTAAATCTTTTTCTGTAAATTAACAATTACTTTGTTTGTGTCATCTTATAGGCTCTTCATCGTATACGCAAAACTACATCAATTTCTTGTTAATGTTAATCTTTGCCACTCCTGTATTGATTGTTTGCTTTTCACGCTGTAAGTAATGCATTTCTTAATAGCTGCAATTAAAAAATATTAAGTTTTTGAAAGTGGACTATGAATGTCAATCCCAGGCTTTGGGTTTTATAGATTTACACAGACTAGATAATGTAAAAAAAAATGATGAGATAGCATACTTATCTTAAGTTTTAATTTAAAAACGTAAAAAAAGGTTGTAGCACCTTGTTTATTATTTATCATAAGTTATGTTTAACATTTTATCAGTATCCCTGCCTGAAAAGGTAACTTCTTCATCAAGTTGAAACTTAATTATTGTGATGATATATCTCGTTAAAGTATGCAAAACTTCTTTAAGATAACTAGTCGCGCTTTGCTAGTGTTGTCTATCGTCTTAGAAAGGATTAGTCTATACAAACTGAACTTCATGCTAGTGATAAATTATATATGAAGGTTAGCAATTACCGCAAAATGTGCATGTTTAAATAATCACATATAGCAGGAAGCTAATTACTAGCAGCTAAATACTATTTGTTATATATTAGCGTATGAATAGAATTATATATATTAATTTGATGACTATATAAGTTTACATTTTAGTAGTCTTAACAATGGAAGTGAAATATTTTCACCACTTTTGTAAAAATGTAATCATATAAGGACTATTCTCCGAAGCAAATGTGTGTATGCTAAGCAATTATGGGAAAATAAAAAATCACGTCCATACAATGTATTTGTTTTTCGTTTCAGTTTTCGGAAAATTGAAAAGGTATGTTAAATTCAACACTGTACAATACTTACCAGTTGCAGAAAGAAATAAACCGGGAGTGATCTCCCCTAAACTTTCTCGAATACTCTTATATGAAACAATAGGGGATGGCAACTCGGGATATAGACATGACTTTTAATCCATTTTAAATACTTAAACTTTTAAAAATAGAATAGAATCTCGTAAAAACAAAAAAGAATTGCACACCAAGTGAATGCCAAATAAAATGTGCATAATAGTGCGGGATATTATTAGTACTTTATAAATTCACATGCGTTTTTTGAGAAATCGGAAATAGCGTAAATCACTACTTCCGGCCGACGGAAATTGCTCAAAATTTATAAGAAGGCAGAAAAATAGAACTTACACGTGGCATTTCATTTATCTCTCTGAAATAGTAATCAAGTTATAGGCTTTTGAAAAATTGAAAGTAGAACAAGTTCCACTTCCAGTTATCGGAAATCGCTCAAAATTTGAGACGGATCTACGATTTTGATATAATACGTATATATGAAATTTCATAAACCTAGCTGTATCGGTACTCAAGTTATCATGTTTACAGGCACACACACACATACACACAGACATACGGACAAGATTGCATAACTATGTTTTTCCGACTCAGGGAGCTCTAACACGTCGAGATTTGTAAAAATGTCGATTTTCTTTTTGCACGATTACAAGACTTTCTCTGTACTTCCTTTATATGCATATATTATATATATATATATATATATATATATATATATATATATATATATATATATATATATATATATATAATATATAATATATATATATATATATATATATATATATATATATATATATATATATAGTCTATTAGTGCGACAGACAAAAAGGAATTCCCCTTTGTACACAAAAAAAAAAAGAATGACGAAAAAGAATTTCCCTTCATGCGGAAAAAAAAAGACAAACAATATAATAACTGCGGGAATTCCCGTTCCCGAATAAAGATGTATTTTGTTACTTCAACTGTCTTTGATTAAAAACAATAAAAAGAAATCAGTGCGTTCAGTGTATAAAATAAATAAAAGGCATTATTTAAAGAAACTACCACATTTCATTTGATAAATCCACGCTAGTCATGTAATTTTTTTTTCCCAACAATAAAAAAAAGACAGATAATATAATAACTGCGTGAATTCCCGTTCCCGAATAAAGATGTCTTTTGTTACTTCAACTGTCTTTGATTAAAAACAATAAAAAGAAAACGTTGCGTTCAGTGTATAAAATAAATAAAAGGCAGTATTTAAAGAACCTACCACACTTCATTTGATCAATCCACGCTAGGTATGTAATTTTATTTTTCCCAACACCAAAGCAAAGTAATAAAAGGTACATTATTTCCTCACGATGTAATGATTTTTATAAAGGGAAGTAATTGTGTTTTCCTAATTTATCAAGGGACGTAACGAGTGTTAAAGAACTAAATGTAGATAATTAGAATTTGTGTGAAAGGTAATATATATTTTTTTTAATTTTTTGATGGACATGCCAACAATTATTATCGTAAGTTTGAAAAATAAAAAATTGTTTTACAACACCTTCAATCAGAGGCGTATTTAAGTTTACAGTGTAGGGGGAGCGAAAATAGCACAAAAAGGCGCCGAATTTGTAATATTGTCTATATACGTATATATCTATATATATAAAAAGCAATGTATGTGTGTCTGTGTGTCTGTCTGTGTGTCTTTTATGCATTACCACACCTCTTATCACATCGCTGTCGAACTTTGGGAAGTTGTTGAGAATATTCCTGGTGAGGTTTCTGCGGAAAAAAAAATTCAAATTTGCAGGGCTGGCGCCCCAGCAGGGCTCGATTTGTTTTTTCTCTATCTATGGTATATAAAAAAAATAAAAGTCAATGTTGGTTAGGCATCTTTCATCCGATAGCCATGAGACTTTGTGGAGTTCATTATACCACTCTAGGGAAGGATTCCGTAAAAAATAACTTTTAATTTCGCAAGGGCGGCGCCACGGGAGGGTCCGATTTTTATCTATATACGGTATATAAAAATAATAAAAGTGAATTGCAGTGACACTGTTCATCCTTATGGATAAACTATCGGTCACCCTCATATGTAATTTATATATATATATATATAGCTCATATTTGAAGAATTTCACTCATGGTCACTTTTTAGCCCTCGCCATGCGAGCAGAGGCTGGCCGATAGTTTATTCATAAGGCCGATTCATTTACACAGGTGTATGGAAAAATGAGTAAGTTTTTCAGAGCCAAAGTACCCAAAAAGTGGTTTTGCAAATAGTCATCGTTTTTCACCAACTTAACAATGTTTATATAGGGAATTCGGACCGGTCAGTTCTAAAGGCCTTCGGGCATTTTCCTGAAGATAACGCCTCTCTTATAGGGAAATATCGCCTCTGGGTAGTTAAAACTTTGTTCCGGAATTTTCCCGAGGGTAGCACAATTTTTTTCCTGACCCCGTGGGTACGATGTACATCTCCAATAGTTTTCAAAGGGTTCCTACGTGGGAATTTTTTTTTGATATATTGCTCATATTCGGAGAATTTCACTCGTGGTCACTTTTTAGCCTTCGTCATGCGAGCACACGCTGACCGATAGTTTATCCATAAGGCCGATTCATTTACTAAACACACAAGTTATGGTCCTTTACAGATACGTTTTTCAGAGATGCCGGTGCAGGGCCTGGCCGGGACGGCTAGTATATATATATATATATATATATATATATATATATATATATATATATATATATATATATATATATATATATATATATATATATATATATATAAATAAATATATATAAATAAATAAATATATATATATATATATATATATATATATATATATATATATATATATATATATATATATATATATATATATGAATGATACTTTGTTTCAGATTTGCGTTACAGCAGTTGCAGCAAATGCTAACAAAAACAAGGTAATTAAAAAGTCTAGTGACAATTTTAGCGCAATTTCCTTGTTATCTAAAAATAGCTCTGTCGTAGCGTAAATCAAGAGCAGGGTTAGTAAAACCATTGGTTAGTTATTAAAACGTTTTTTATTAATTTTTTTTTTCAGTATTTTACATGTTTTATTTACAATAGAGTTACATGACTAAAAACCGTTGCGCACCTAGCTACTGAACGTGATGACGCAGCCATTTAACGTGATGGCGCAGCTATTGAACGTGATGACGCGTGTGGTGTGGTTGGATAATTCAGTCCAAATTTTAATTAATTAAAAAAATTGTTTGTGACCAAAAGAAAAAATATTTTTGAAAACTTTCTTTGGCAATATTGTTCTAAATTATGGCAGAAAGCGATTGGTACATGTTTGAAGTCGCTAAGTGGTCTGGTTGCCGAGATATGGGCCAAAAACTGCATTTTTTCGAGGTTTTTTGGCTTTCCCGGGAAATCCATGAAAGAAACCCGGAATTTTTATGGCCTATGCTCATCATCGTAATTTGCTTAACATAATTGCTTTTGGAACTAGTCATCGATATTGCTTCGTTGAGGAGGAGATACGACTTAAAGCTGCGGACACACATTCATACATTCATCCATCCATCCATTCATCCATCCAGAAATGACGGGTTAATAAACGCAATTCTCCAGAATAGAAATTGCGCTAAAAAGAGTATATTTTCCAAAGAAGAACAAAATTTAGTAGACAGTTTTTCTATAGACAAGTAAGTTTTGAAAACAATGTTTTCCTTTAATTATACATGATCTCTGTTAGATGTTTAAGATATACCATCAATAAAACCAAGTTCTGTGGTATTATTAGCGTTTAGTCAGACTAGTCAGTGTATAAAAGCCATGTTCCTACAAGGTTTTTAAGAGTATACAAAATTTATGATTGCAAACAACTGCTGACATGTCTGATTAAAAAAACCATAGGTTTGAATTTGTCCAAGTAAATCCACTTATGTAGAGTATAACATACATATAGGTAAATATGACATTGATACGTTATTTTTCAATAAACGTTTTAACTACTTCACATAACAAGCGCATAATAAGTTCCTGTATTATATGTGTTTACATTTTTATTCAAATTACAACAATAGATCCAAAGACAAAGTTGGTCAAACTGAGGAAATCGAGGTTGAAGGTAAGACTTCGCTTTTAACAAATATAACAAACGTATGTTTACTCTGCATTTTAATCATTCATATATATATATATATATATATATATATATATATATATATATATATATATATATATATATATATATATATATATATATATATATATATATATGTAAAATCCAAATTTGTACGCTTTAAAACAAACATATGTGCCATAGCGCCCAAGGAGCCAAATAGGACCCTTCCGGGACATACGGTTGATTTTGTGAGCGACTATAGCAACCCATTGTATCCATAGTCTCTCCAACCGATCAAACACTATTTTCTATGTCAGACTCAATGTAATTATCCATGACATAGTCGATGATAACTACCGATTCGGCGTTATTAGTTATAAAAAGAGAGAGTTTCTCAAAACGGAAAAAAATTCAATTTGTTTAATTAACAAAGCGTTACACGTAATTATTAATTCTTAATTTCTCAGCGATTGATACAATAGTTCAGGGACAGTTAAACTATCTTTTTTTTAAAATATAAAACCTCTATCTTCTTTTATAATTTACTATTTAAAATAAGATTTTAAAAAAATGAAAACAGGCCTTTCTATTATATTATTTGAAAAAAATAATTAATAACTAATAAATATATAATATATAATTTTAATTATTTCTCTCATTCTAAACCTATCGAATATGATTATTTAAATGCAAGGTAATCTTTTATAGATCCTATATTATTAACTTTTCTTCTAATAAACTCCTTTATACCTAACAACAAAAACGTAAAAATACATAGTCATAGAGCACACTAGCACATACATATATAGATACGAACATATGTGTGCGTAAGTAGGATGTGAGGTAGGCAGACAAGCGGGGTGGAAGGAAAGCAGTCTGTTCACAAAGTTTTATGGCGATCCGATGAAAGATGTAGTAATTCATAAAGGACAAACAGACAAACGTACTTTCATTTCTATAAATATAAATAGAGATATACTTTAATTAGTGTCCGCATACGCGCACCCGGAAATTTAATCACATTTTTTATATTTTTTACATTTGAACCCATTAGGTTAATCACTATTAACAAAACTGAACAATATGCAACAAATACATTTAACCAAGAAATTGAACAAGTAAAAGAACGTTATCTTTTTATTGTTTGTAGATATAGAGTAGTAATAGACTACAGAAAGGTCCCAACTCGCGACGAGGTACACATTTTTATTAAAACACAGATCTAAGACATTTTCCGTCTGGGTGGGTTTTGCGGGCTTGTAGGAAGAAAAGTCACAGGAAAAAAAACACAGGAAAAATAACACAGAAAAAAAGTCACAGGAGAAAAACTCACAGGGAAAAAAGTCACAGGAAAAAAAGTCACAAATATATATTTATATGGAATTTGTTAATACTATTATGTATTAAATATTCAGAGAGTGCAAATTAAATTAGGTTTAATTAAATGTGATGTAATGTGTGTAGGTTGTATACCATAGTAATTTTTATAATTCTTTTAAAAATATTTAGTATGAAGTATGGAAATTGTAATTATGTTAAACATAATATTAATAGCATTTAATAGAATGCTCCAAAGTGCGCGGTTTTCATCGTGGTTTTTTTTTATATACCAACATCTGAATTACTGCCCTCAACTCATCGCAACAATAATTATGCAACCACCTTTACTGCCAACATTTATCACGCTCATTACATAACAAAGCATGGTATCAAAACAGAAAGCCTACAAGGTTCAAAGGCTGTCATTGACACAAAACGTCAAGATCACACAATATGTTCGGACAATGCCTACTGAGGAGAGGCCGACCAGAGAATAGCCTACTGCAAAACATATGCACTACAATGATGTGCCTAAATGTCTTTTATAATTAACTTCTCTACAAAAGTTGAGTATCTTAGATTATTTTTACTTACAATTGTTATAAACCATAATGCTTTTAACGTCTATAAATAATTTATGCTATCAAAAAATACAACCCACAACAAAAACATAAAATATTTTACAATTCTTAACTACTAAATCAAAATATTTCTAAAAAGATTTTTGTGACTTTATTCTGTGACTTTATTTCTGTGACTTTTTTTTCCATAAAATTTTTTCTTTGTGATTTTTTTTCTGTGACTTTTTTTCCTAGCAAAAACTGACTTTTTTCTGTGTTTTTTTCCTGTGACTTTTTTCCTCTCACCTTTTGCGGTACATTGGTTTCTAAAGTTGTGGACAAGTGTGATGGCACTTCACTTATCTCTGTTGAGTAGCTATGTATTCTGTCTTATATTAGACACTTTTGTCACAATATGGGCGTGTAGATAATATAACAATAGCTTGTCTTTGTGGACGACGCTAAAATTTGGCATCGACACCAATGGCCTACAAGCTGAAATTTGGTCTTTCAGAAATGTTTGAAGTTCGTAGATTAAAACTACTTTTCTCTTTTTTGCGCCTACTGACCAAATAACATGTATTTTGTATGAAAATCTAAAAACATAGGCACAAAAAAATCTTTGAGATTTGTGAGGTCTACAGATTAGGTATTTTGGCAGTTATCTAAGCCCTTGCTTGTTCTGACTCAAGGCCTTATTCTTTCTCTATTGACACCTTGCGTAACATGGGATTGGGTTTTTAAGGCGGCATAAAGCTTTCTGTTGTTCCTTTTTGAGTACACTAGATTAAAAACTAACGTCTTCAGATGCCTAAAGATGTTTAACCACTAATTAATCAGAATAATGGGTCAAGATTTCAATTCTTGGTTTTGGGACACGTTAGTAGTTGGGGTTGAGCTAATGTCGATAGCATAAGGACTGTACCTTGATGCTGGCGTTTTATTTGTTGCCCATCGTAATAATAATTGAACTACGCAACTGTTGGTTGATGGGGCTTCTTCAAGGGTTTGATTTGCCGTAATGTTAATGATATCATGAGGCTTTTGTAAGAAGAAAATGCGTTGAAAACACTTTTTAGTTATGCTTTAAAAAAAAAATAGGCCTATATTTTACGACAACATCATCGTAATGAACAATAAAATAAATTTAAACAACTTTAGAATACACCTGTTTCAGCTAACATGAATGTTATTCTTCGTTAAAGATGTCTTTTTCACATTTTCGACTTATAAGCAATACAGTAAATTCCGATATTGTCCATATGCTTACAAGCAGTGGCGAAGGCAAGGAGGGGTTTAATAGCCCTTACCAACCACCCCTACCTTAAAAATGCTGGAGTATCTTTATACGAATGATACTTTCTTAACCCTATAATGGACATCATATTTGGTACCTTGTCCCCAGCAACTGGGTGGATTTGGATTACACCCATTGTTTACTTCATAGTAAATGGCTTCAGTTTTAATTATTCGAGTTGGTAACAACATTGACACAGTTGAAGGTATTCAGGACAAGGTGGTCAGGAGAAATCGCATGCAGGTTATTGTCTATGTGAGAGGTGTACGTTGATACTACAGGTTACTGGAATGCACAAGCAATAATTAACTTGTAGGTGTAGGACACATGTAGGGACACATGTTTTTTTCCTTGACATGCAGTTACAAGTGTTGTAACTGCATGTCAAGGAAAAAAACATGTTGTAGTTTATAATTACTACAGGATAATGAAATACAGGAGTAATAATGCTTAAGGGAAGACTAAGGAATTTAGTTCATCCATGTTCATCAGAAATAAAGAAAATGATATAAATCAATAAAGAACAGTTTTTAAATCAATTCGTATAAAAGTAATTATTTTAAAATAGGATTATAGTGATTCATAGAACAATTTAAAATACATGACAAAAACAATGAGAGGAATATTTTTTATCAGAGAAGAGAAAAATATATAACGCGGTTTGAAAATAATAATGTACAGAATGTAGCTTTTGCAAATTAAAATGAAAATGTTTGTTTCATTTTTAAATATTATAATACATCATTTTAAGAAATTCTATTTTAGGAATTTTATATATATATATATATATATATATATATATATATATATATATAATATTACAATTGTGTTAATCATAATAAATAGCAAAAATCATTCAAATAAATTAGATATATTTGGCTTGCTGTCCCAACAGTGAACTATACCCCCAGCTTGTTTCCATACTGTCCCTAGTAATAAATCATCTATTTTGTGCCCTACTTCCAATCAAATATCCAGCTTTTTATTGGCCTGTATTATAATTCTGGACTTCCTTGACTTGTGTTCGAACCATCACCATATGATTTTGAATGTTTTTCTGTAAATGAAATAAACAATGTTGAATTGTAATAAACACTAATGGTAGTCAATTAAAGTAAGTGAAAAAGGCAAAATATTTTGATACATTTTTTTGTGTGGAACCAGCAAGAGAAATAAATTACAAATCTATAAATTACTATCTATTATATTTCTTCACTATAACTAATTACTTTGAAAAGATAAAGCACTGAACATGATGAATAACAATAAACAAACATGGTCAACAAATATAATTATAGATTTAAAATTGCATTCATTCATACTGAAAATTAATAAAGTAAACTATCTATATTTGCCCTCTTGATGACTGATTATTTGATTTGAAATCTTCACAATAAGCTTACACATCAGTCTCTGTGAGGTAAAATATAAAATATGTTTCAATAAAACTGTTTCAGTATATTAATTGCATTAGATAAGTACATAGTTTTGAGCTCTATAACAATTTGTGTTTCAATTATCATTCAAATATAGTATTCTCTATGTTGTACAACTCACCAATTTATTATAATATTTAAAAAGACAATAATTAATACAATATTTTGGATTAAAATCCATTATATTTATTGTAACATAATGCAATCTCTTGCTATAATTAATACATTAAGAAATGGATTATGCCTACAGTAACCCGAGGATGAAACTAGGAACAGTTTATATCGGCCACAGAGACTGATTAATATCCCTTGTAATTGAACACCAGTTATACTTATGAAATCTGGATGGCCAAACACTCATAGTCCTGAAAAGCAATTTACACATAGATTAGCATGAATATCTCACCAGTTATTAAATTAAAGCCAACTTCTAATTAGTGCTATCCATCATAGTAGTATGTAACGGACACCAATCTACCAGCCAGATAGATGGCGAACGCTCCCGGATTCGTTTAACTGATTACACACAGATGGCGACAAGCCTAAATAAAAGAAAGTTAACACACTAGTTCGCTAGGACTCGTAATTGATGTCTAGGGGAAACACTAGAGAAACTACTGATGCCAACAATACATTTAATCTGCATATAACTTGTAATGAGTGTACAAAGTCGTGGCAGAACACTAGATTTATACAGGAATAAAATAGATTTACAGAATGAACAAAACCCAACTTACAATTCGTGGGAAAAAATAATATGATACACTATCACAGCTTTTAACACTTCAGAAAAATCACCACAGTATACACATCACTTCTATAAGTATAAAGAATTACTTAACCACAAGTAATATAAGAATATGCTACTTAAACAACTTAGTACTACACGGCAACACACAGGGCTTATGTCTCTCAACGACGTCTGATCAATGAACTGCCTCGAGACGCCTGTGTGCAGTCTATTTATAGTCTTAGGCATCATGGAAGGTCACCTTTAAATCATAAGGCCATTGGTTGGGGTGGTCATCTTGTCTGAATCAATCAATCATCTTTTGATGGAAAATTTCTGAGTCTAAGACTCTCTTAGTAAGACAGCGGAAAAAACCGGTCATTGCACCACAGACCATATATGGTATTAGGGGTCATCCATAAATGACGTCACGCTTTTTTGGACGATTTTTACCTCCCCCCTCCCCTCCGTCACACTTCGTCACAAAAAGCCAGACCCCCCCCCCTAAAATGACGTCACACCTCAACCTACAACCCCCCTCAAAATTGCAGTTGAATTTTTTTAAAACATTGATATTTTTCCAAAATCTTGTCTAAACTATTACAATTTATTAAAACAGTTATCTAAAACGCGAAATAACGTCTAAAATTCGTTTTCTAACATTGCTTTTTTATAATGCAAAAATGTGACGTCGCAACATCTGACCCCCCCCCCCCCTCCCCCTCATCACACATCGTCACAAAATTACGGACCCCCCCCCTCCCCCCTACGAGTGTGACGTCATTTATGGATGACCCCTTATAACAAAATGTAAAAATAAACATTACCAGACCTAAGTAGGTCACATCCCTTCCCTTTTTGGAAGTGGCAGATAGGTCCACAAAAACATACATAAGGAACCAATCTGGCATAAAATTAAAAAAATGTTCTACAAATGTAGCCAACCAAAATCTTAATACCAGGTGAAATCATCCGTGGAAATAAAAGAGAAATAACTCAAGCCTTTTACAATTCGTGAAAGGGGAGTAACCCTTTCAAAAAATAATAATACACCAAAGTCCCTCAGAAAGGGGTATTACAATATTTCCATGTGGATATTAAAAGTGGTAAACCCGACAAGGTAAATCCTTTATTTCAATGACTAGCTACAATATCAACTGAGTCATGTGAGACATATTATCATAAAAGATTACATAAAATGAAAAACCACCTTTAAATAAGGTTCACCTGAAAATAAACAAAATATTCAACAGGATTGTAATTTTGAAAAAAAATCAAAACTCAGACCACTCACATTCATGTGAGTGTCACCCAAACAAACCACTTGTATATGGTCTTAACTAACCACAAAACATGTCACATGATCAATGTGGGTAATAAAATTTTACATCCTTGACATACAGTCAGCCACAACATTATCAGTTCCCTTAATATGGGAAATTTCCAGATTAAAATTTTGGAAATATAAACACCATCTCAATATTCTGTGATTCTTTTGTCCTAACTTAGAGGTAAACTTAAGAGGATCATGGTCAGAAAATACCATGACTGGGTTGATTAAAGAAGTGACATAGACTTCAAAATGTTGTAAGGACAAAACCAAAGCTAAAGCTTCTTTTTCAATAGTGGAGTAATTTTTTTGGTTCTCATTTAACTTCCTGGAAAAAAAAGCGATTGGATGGTCAATCCCCACGTTGTCTTCCTGAAATAAGACTGAGCCAATGGCTAAGTTGCTAGCATCAATGGCAAGTTTAAAAGGCTTGCTGAAATCTGGTGCAGCCATAACAGGAGCATTAGATATAAATGACTTAATGGTCAAAAAAGCTTCATGACATTTAGTTGACCATTCAAACTCAACACCCTTTTTCAATAAGGCAGTAAGTGGTTCAGCTACAGCTGAAAAGTTTTGACAAAACCGCCTATAGTAACCTGCCATCCCAAGGAACTTTTTGATTTCTTTACAATTTTTGGGAGGAGGCAACTTCACAATAGCATCTACTTTAGCTTCAATGGGCCTAACTTGGTTAGTTCCCACTTGATAACCCAAATAGGTATTTGAACCTTTACAAAAATCACTTTTATGCAGGTTTACAGTAAAATTAACCTCAGACAATTTTCTAAAAAGGTCAGTCAACTGAACAATATGTTCTTCAAAAGTATTAGAAAATACTACTATATCATCTATGTAGGCCTCACATTGGTCTATATCAGCAATGACAGAGTTAATGACCCGCTGGAAAGTTTGACCAGCATTTCGCATACCAAAAGGCATACGTTTGTATCTATAAAAACCATTAGGGGTTACAAAAGCAGATATTTCTTTTGCACGGTCAGATAAGGGGATTTGCCAGTATCCTGACAGTAAATCAATTTTGAAAATTATCTTAGCTTGACCAACTTTATCAATAACGTCCTCTATTCGAGGTAATGGGTAGGAATCAGTTTTGGTGAGCGCATTGACCTTCCTAAAGTCGGTCACAAACCTGAAAGATCCACCGTCTTTCGGGACTAAAAGGCAGGGGGAACTCCAATTGCTGAAACTGGGTTCAATGATATCATTCTTGTTCATAAGACTCTCTTAGTAAGACAGCGGAAAAAACCGGTCATTGCACCACAGACCATATATGGTATTATAACAAAATGTAAAAATAAATATTACCAGACCTAAGTAGGTCACAAGTAGCATTTTAGTTAAGTTATAGACACAATCCAAAGTAATGTTTATTCTGTGATTTACACACTTCAATTATAAATTAGATTAAGGAGAGTAGAGCCATAGGGAAAAGCAATCATATATATATATATATATATATATATATATATATACATATATATATATATATATATATATATATATATGTGACGAGCGAACATTTATCCTGCCGACAACGCCAATTGTAACGAGCCAACAGTTACCATGCTCGCAACGCCACATGTAATGAGACCTAATTGCCTGTAGTGCCACGTGTTAACGAGTTTAACCACTCATTCTAGACAACATTGACCACAGTATAGATACTCAAGATGCAGGTTCGCTATTGATCCTTTATTACATGAATCAAGAAATGCTTCATAATAACACAATAAATCAACAGGAATGCTTCTCAATAATAGTCTGAATCAACTGACCCCTAACAGTCCTTCACTAGGCTTTATATAACTGAATCCACATGTCTATAATCCTTCTTAACACAATACGGCTAACCCGTTCTATAACCGACTTGACATAGTCACACAGACTGACTGATCTAAGCGAGCGATGAAAGAGGTAAGAGCCTCGAAACGGGAAGAGAGAACGAGTTCTGCCGTCCCCTCCTATTTATGCCTTGAAATCGTAGTCGTACTTGTCTCCATTTCCGTAATCGATACTTGTAATCGATGTATCCGAATACTACTGTCGCAGTTTCTGACGTACCGTCCGATTCACTAAAACATCTGCGTCCCATCCATCAAAGTTGACAGCTCGTCTGAAACTTCTCGTACCGTTTCCCAAAATAGCACGCGTTGCCTTTGAGATTGTTATCAGACCGATCCAATAAGCCACCTGTTATGGTTGCGTCAGATTTCATACTGCGTCGCGGCTTCTCGTTCGTTATCATATTTGTAACTAGTGGCTAGGCCTACCCTAGTCACATCCACCCCTGCCTTTTTTTGTGTGTTTTCAACCACAAACAACGCCTGGCAGGTGCACTCCTAAATGTCCATCGCATCATCGTAAAAAAAAAGTTTATTGTTCCACTCACTGTCCACGACGTTCCATTCGTATACGATTGACAGTTATACCTATTTCACATATCAACTGTGTCTACATCATCTTCCTGAGACACAAAACAGTTCTAGAATTCACATCCACCCTTTCCATTTGGTGCCTTCACCAGTTCACTTATATAGCTCTTTGAACAGTCTGTTTTCATACCAGCGCGACCATGAAAGAATTGATGGTTGCTGACAAAAAATTTCGTATTCCTTCTGTTCCTTAAACTTCTCCGCGGACCACTTATCTGATGGTCTACTGTCTCTCTGCTTCTGGAGGGACCGGGATCCTCATTGTTGCCGGTATCCTCCCCTTGCGTATCGCGGTTGTTCTGTTGATGGTGATATGGTTCCGGAATGGGTATGTGACTTTCCGTTATAACTTCCGGTTCCCTAATTGTCTTGGGTTTCTCTGTGTGTAACTGCTCTTCTTGCCTATTCCAATATTTCTTTAATTGAGCAATATTCGCCCACCGATCCGGTTTGGCGTGATCGATGGGTCTTATCTTAAAGGGGCCACCTGCTGCTTTAGGCATCTCCACGACTTGCCATATCTCCTGTCCCCAGAGATCGTGGATTTTGTTTCTGCCTAACGGGTGACTACGCAGTAATACCCTGTCATTCAGTTTGAGTGGCGGGTCCTTTGTCTGTACCGGCGGTTCCCTTCGCCGTGCTTCATGTTCTAGTCTTTCCTGTACTACCCTGTACATTTCTCTAATTCTTCTCATATGTTCATTCACATATTCCAGTGCGGTGTATGAGCCAGTCATACTCTCCCTTTTTCCTAAGAACAAATCAAGAGGGAGTCGAGCCTCCCGTCCGAACAGCAACATGTATGGCGTAAAGCCGGTTGTGGCATGGGGTGTGCAGTTGTATAGATATACCAACTCTGGGAGAAAATCAGGCCAACGTTTCTTCTGTTCAGGTTCTAGCGTACGCAGCAAATCATGCATGCTGCGGTTGAACCGTTCACACTGTCCGTTTCCCTTCGGATTAAATGTGGTTGTTCTAGATTTGTTGATCCCGTAGTGGCTGCACAGTTGGTTAATTACTTCTGACTCGAAAGCCCTTCCTTGGTCAGAGTGTAATTGTCTTGGTATGCCATATTTGATGAACCAATGTTCTAATAAGACCTTTGCCACTGTTTTGGCAGTCTGATCTCGTGTGGGCACCGCCACAGTCCATTTGGTGAATACATCAGTCATTACCAACACATGTTCCGTCCCATCCGATGATTGCTCCAACGACGTAAAGTCCATAGCCACAATCTCTAGTGGTTTTGTCGCTAGTAGGTGTCCTGATGGCTGTCTCATTTTGACAACTGGCATTTTCGCATGCTGACACCTCACACAAGCCTCACAATGGCGTTTGACCTCCATTTCCATATTGGGCCAGTAACACCTCCGTCGTAATATTTTGTGCGTCCTGTCCTGACCCTGGTGTCCTGCCCTGTCATGTGCCAACCTTAGCACTTCTTCTCTTAACTGTCCAGGCACCACCACCTGGTGTATTGTCCCATCAATTTGGTCATGAATTCTCCGTATGAGAACACCATCCTCTATACTGAGACGGTACCACTGACTCAGTATTTTCTTTGTTTCTCGACCAAATTGTTCTCTTTCCCTTCTTCCTGGGAATTTTTGTTCCTGGACGTATTTCAATAGCGGTTGTAAGCCACTATCCGTTCTCTGGGCATCTCTTATCTTTTGGTGATTAAGGCAATTAAAATCACTATTGTCCATATGTTCGGGCTCTGTGGATATGTGCTCCACCCCGGTCTGCCCGTTCTGCATCACTTGTACCCCATGAGGGATATCTGTTGACGCTCTGACCTCACATATTCCTGTCAGCGTTTCTTCCTCATCACCCGGTTTCTCGTAAGGATTCCTTGATAAAGCGTCCGCATTGCCATTGGACCGCCCCGGGCGATATTTTATCTCCAGGTCAAAGAGTGCCAATTCTGCTGCCCATCGCTGTTCGATGGATCCTAGCTTTGCTGTCTTTAGGTGACTCAAGGGGTTATTGTCAGTGTATACCACACATTTAGCACCTAAGAGATAGTCCCTGAATTTTTCAGTCACAGCCCATTTTAATGTCAAAAGTTCTAGTTTCATGGCGCTGTAATTTGTCATGTTCTTCTCTGATCCCTTCAGAGCTCGACTGGCATACGCAATAACCCTGAAACCTTGCTTTTGTTGTTGTGATAGCACAGCTCCCAGGCCTTTAGAGCTGGCGTCAATTTCTAACCGAAATGGTTTGTCAAAGTCCGCGTAACCCAATATCGGTGCCTCTGTCAAAGCCTTTTTCAAGAGTTTAAACGAGTTCAGGCATTCATCAGTCCATAGTTCACCTATCAGGTGTGTTTTACCTTTCTTTTTCTCCTTACTGTGTTTCTTTGTCATTTTGTTTACCAAGTCATGCAATGGTGCGGCAATTTTTGCAAAACCCGGCACAAATTTTCTATAATAGGAAGCAAAGCCCAAGAATGACCTGACCTCTACCGTAGTTGTTGGTTGTTTCCATTCTTTAACAGCTGCAATTTTATCTGGGTCAGTGGCGATGCCATCCGACGAAATCACGTAACCCAAAAAATGTACCGATTTCAAACCAAAGCAGCATTTGTCTGGGTTCAGCTTTACTCCTATCTCCCTAAGACGGAGAAACACTTGTTCTAATCTTTTTAGATGGTCCTCCCAAGTTTTTGAGTAAACTAGAATATCATCCAAATACACCAACATTATTTGAAATAGAAAGTCACTCATAGCACTCTGCATTACTCGCTGGAATGTAGCAGGTGCATTAGTTAGACCAAACGGCATACGGGTCCACTCGTACAGTCCCAGTGGAGAAATAAATGCAGTTTTATGTTGATCGTTGGGGTGCATGGCCACTTGGTGGTAGCCACTAGCCAAATCCAAGGTAGAAAAAAATCTTGCTCCCCCCAACGCATCAAGACATTCATCAATACGAGGCAAGGGGAATGCATCCCTTCTTGTGATATTGTTCAATTTCCGGTAATCACAACACAGTCTTATCTCCCCTGACTTCTTTTTTACCACTACTATCGGTGCCGCATACGGGCTCGTACTGGTTGTAATAATTCCCTTCTTTAGTAGATCATTCAGGTGTGCTTTCACCGCCGAGTAGTGACTCGGTGGTAATCTCCGATAAGGTTGCGCCACCGGCTTGTCTTGTAGTAAGGGTATCTGGTGTTTTATTACTTCCGTGTACCCCAAATCACCCTCATACGAGGCAAATATATCACTGTATTTATTCAGCAATTCATTTAGTTTTGGGTCCTCAGTTTCCGGGAATGTATATGATCGGCCATCCTGTTTCTTCACCTCAGCCGTCACATTTACCGACCTAATTGTTACTTCATTACTGCTGGTATTGCTCAGTTCGATACACTGTGCCGACCTTTGTACCTCGACGTTCTGTGGTACTCCTACCAGAGTATTAGGTGGTATAAAAATTTCTTCATCCAAAACATTTGCCACTAATCCTTGAACTAGTCCATTTTCCGCTGATGTGTATGTCCGCAGTAACACGACGCCTGCCCTCAGTGCGGCGCCACATGGTTCTATCATCACATCACCATTCACGCTTCTATCACCAATTTGTAATGTGATTGCCTTGACCGTGTTTGCCGGGACTGCTGTCCTTCCTCTGGTCTTGGCAAACCTGGCCAACTTGGATCCCCGACCTGGTGTGGTCGATCCGACAATATTTGTAAGAAATTCTGGCAACTGGCCAAGAATATTCATGCCCAACAGGCAAGGTATATTTGACACATTTGTCTCTAGGTTGTGTTTCGTAACGAACACCCCAACCTGCTTCAACCTATGTCCTGCCACCACGACATCCGCCAGAAAATAACCACAGTATGGAATGGTTAGTCCATTAGCTGCCGTCAGGCGCATGCATGTGTCAGACCTCAACCTATGGTCTTTTCCTTTCATCCATTTGTTGTAAAAATTTTCCGTGATTGTCGTCACCTGGGAGCCTGTATCCACAATTGCCTTCACCGCGATGTCCCCAATCATAATCACCATTTCGGGACAGACTCCCATCATTTTGCTTCTTGGGCCATACCCTCGCCCCTCTGTAGCCTGGCCCTGCCTCACAGAGGACGATCGTTTCCCTGGCAGTACCGTGCCATATGTCCGGGTTGTGAACAAGACAAACAAATCGGTCGACCGTCGGCCGTCCATTGGAATGATGGCTTGGCCGGACGCGGCCGTCCAACCCGTCCCTGTTTTGTCCCGTTCTTTTCCCGATTCTCAGCTGTTGACCTGCTCTCTAACCTCTCCAAACGTTGGTTAACCTTATCTAGGTGGGCCAACAGTTGAGCCATCATGGTCTCCATCGTGTCGGCCCCTGTGGGTGGGGATTGTCTCTGTTCAGGCACAGCGACTTTGTCCACCGAACAGTTCGATTGGTCCTCATCCTCGGACCTGCGGATCGCTGAGTTCCTGACCTGAAGGAAGGTCAACTGCGGTTCTTTGTGGACCTCCTCTTTCAACTCTCTTCTTAGGATCGGGGTTGCCAGCCCCTCAATGAAATGGTCCCTCAGTAGGCGTACGTCAATGTCCGGTGTTTTGACCTTTACCGAATCAAAGGCCCTATTCATCCGGTGTGAGTACTCCATCACACTCTCCGCCAATCTCTGCCTCAAGCCTACGAACCCTGCTAGCAGTTGCGATCCCGACCGTCTCTCCCCAAAGGTCTCCATAATCAGATCCAGCACCTTATCAGGATCTGATTGGATGGTTTTATCGTGGCATTTGACCTCTGCCCTAACCGTCTCTCCTATGCTGCCCATCAGCAGTCTTAATCTTTCCTCTGGTGACATGCCTCTCGAGGCCCAGGCCGCTTTGACCTCTTCACTGAACCTGTTGGTTAAAGTGGGATCACCGTCCCCGTAAAATTTGTTAATGTGGGACTCTCTGGGTAGGACCACTATATGGGTCTGCTTCTCGTCCAGAGTAGACATTTTATTCCGTAAGTAAAACAAAAGAGTTCTTTCTTACCGTGTGTATATGAAAAAATTTTCCTCGTTCCTCAATTTTCACAGTTCCTGAATGTCCGAATTCACATACACACAAAACACAGTTATGCACAAGGTTGACTATGGGTGCCTAAAACGGCAAGTCTAGTTGAATTCATCCTGATCGCAGCGCCAATTGTGACGAGCGAACATTTATCCTGCCGACAACGCCAATTGTAACGAGCCAACAGTTACCATGCTCGCAACGCCACATGTAATGAGACCTAATTGCCTGTAGTGCCACGTGTTAACGAGTTTAACCACTCATTCTAGACAACATTGACCACAGTATAGATACTCAAGATGCAGGTTCGCTATTGATCCTTTATTACATGAATCAAGAAATGCTTCATAATAACACAATAAATCAACAGGAATGCTTCTCAATAATAGTCTGAATCAACTGACCCCTAACAGTCCTTCACTAGGCTTTATATAACTGAATCCACATGTCTATAATCCTTCTTAACACAATACGGCTAACCCGTTCTATAACCGACTTGACATAGTCACACAGACTGACTGATCTAAGCGAGCGATGAAAGAGGTAAGAGCCTCGAAACGGGAAGAGAGAACGAGTTCTGCCGTCCCCTCCTATTTATGCCTTGAAATCGTAGTCGTACTTGTCTCCATTTCCGTAATCGATACTTGTAATCGATGTATCCGAATACTACTGTCGCAGTTTCTGACGTACCGTCCGATTCACTAAAACATCTGCGTCCCATCCATCAAAGTTGACAGCTCGTCTGAAACTTCTCGTACCGTTTCCCAAAATAGCACGCGTTGCCTTTGAGATTGTTATCAGACCGATCCAATAAGCCACCTGTTATGGTTGCGTCAGATTTCATACTGCGTCGCGGCTTCTCGTTCGTTATCATATTTGTAACTAGTGGCTAGGCCTACCCTAGTCACATATATATATATTTAGGCCTATATATATATATATATTTATTTATTGCAAATTATATTTATGTCTTGTTATTAAATTTATTTACTCGACTGATCCGAATTGACTTTATTTAAACATCATATAGAGGACAAGTATAGTGATTTACTTATTCAGCAATAAAAGGCAGTCCTAAAATATTTGAAATAGTGACGTTTGCGAATGAACACATTAAATTCTATGTATTTCAATTTATATGTCTTTCCCAACTTGATGCATATTACTAACCAAGAACTAAACTATAGTCCTAAATAACCCTGACTCTAATTACCATTTATTGGACAACCTGAATTATTGCGATACCATGTTATGATATATTATTTTTAAAACGAACTTACCACTAAATGCTAAAATCATTTTTTTAGTATTAAACTGAGTAGCATACTATCAGATGCTATTGTCATCACCAGAAATCCAGTATGTTTGCAAGGTTTAGTCTCTAAGTTCCCTACAACCTCTTTCC
Source organism: Physella acuta (assembly GCF_028476545.2). Classification (NCBI taxonomy): domain Eukaryota; kingdom Metazoa; phylum Mollusca; class Gastropoda; family Physidae; genus Physella; species Physella acuta. The sequence goes on from NW_026731583.1 coordinate 1,019,162, forward strand.
TCTCGAGTGCGGAAAACATTGAAATCATTAATCGTTATTTCATTATGGCTAATAGTTTAAAGGTAGTATTAAAGTAGTAATAAATAGTATGAGTCTTTTTTATTATAGGCCCAATGAATATTATTATTATTTTGTATGCTTACATGCTTTAAGTTGAATGCACAATATTGGTATATAGTATATAAGCTATAGACTATATACTAGGCCCATAAGCCTAAAAAGGCCCTAAATATAAAAGCAGCTTGAATAATGCCCATTAGCTTTAGCATGCAAGTATAAAATAAACAAATATTTTAATTCAATTTAATTCTAACTAGTAGGCCTAATAGTAAATGAGTCTTTTTCCTGTGGTAACGAAAGTTTAAAGTATAGGCAGTATAGGCCTACACTAGATTCTATATTTAAGTATGTGGGCTTTTCATTCCAACGCACTACAATAGATACCACACATGATCAAGCCAGGGGCGGAACTACAGTGCCACCAGACCCCGCAACGCTGGGGGGGGGGGGGGGGGAGAGGGGGCCCGCGTCATTTGGGGGCCCACAGCCGACCATAATAACTTTTTTTAGTTAAAAAATAATTTAGGTGCATTTTTTACTTGATGGTTGTTTTGTACAAAGAATACTGTAGCTGCGGTTTCATTATCTTTATTCTATAGACACCATCCCGAGTCCTCTTTCTCCAACAATCAAACACACGCTGTTGTCGGTAAAATTCTTTTGAAAATCGCGTGAATTATAGACAAACGTTCAAACCACTTCCATGACTTATTTCCCTTTTTTAAAATAGTCAAGTATGTGTGCTCTTATTATTTGCACTAAACAAATTAAAAAGCAATTACTTCTCTTAATTATTATTTTAAAAAAAAACATAATTAAGAATGACAAAGCCTAAAAAGGAAATGTATTTAAAACTAATAATATAAATACAAAAAAAACACATGAAAATAAACATAATGCGAGAAACCATTACACATACAAAGCTTTCATGCTTCACATTCTTTTGAACGACTAACTCGTTAGAAGCAGTATGGTAAACATTTTAAAACAGATATTTTCAGACTAATAGCACTCACAGAAATGTGACGTGTTGTTGTTAATTGAGTTAATTTCTAAAAATAAAAAAAAACTATTTTTAATGTTTTTAAAAACTCGAACAAGCCCGAAATCAGTACTCTGTGTTGGTATTTTCGTATTTTGTTTATATATATATATATATATATATATATATATATATATATATATATATATATATACATGGGGCCCAAAAAATTCCTTGCGGGATGGCCCTTTTTTAAAAGTTCCGCCTTTGGATCAAGCTAGACCTCTGATCTAAAAATTTAATAATTGGGCCTAACAAACAGTGAAACTACAATAGAAATCATTTAAATTAAGCCCTACTAATTTAATTTAAAACATTCTTATCTCCGCTTCTGTAGATTCCTATTTCCTTAAAACTTTCTTTTTATGCAGCTGTATGATCAGATCTATCTATTCTATACCTATTCATTATTCTATAGTAGGCTTCTGTCATTATAAATATAGATCTAAATAATAAAGATGTTATTAACTTATTATGTAGGCCCTATTCACTACTAACTAACTACTAGTCTTTTACTTTTAGCCTATTAGTTTGATTATATTTTATTAAAAGGCTACTACCAATAAACACTAATAAATATGCAATAACTACAAAACAGATTACTAGATCTACATTTCTAGATTCTATGCAGTTTGAATTAAACCTATAGGCCTAATATTTATTTTAAATTCCTAAGCGATGTGTCATGAACTGTAGGTTTCATGTAATTTTTTAATAGCGGAAATCATTTTAAAATTTCGTTTCTTTTCCTTTGTGATTCTATTAATAGATTCCAAATGCTTCGAGTCGGAGCAAAGAAAAGATAGGCTTATGATCCTTGAATTAGTCGGGTGATATACACAGGAAGTGCAATTGTATCTATGAGTTACTCAGTAATCAGATCAATGACAGAAACAGAGGTAGCCATTCGCATGAGGTGGTCTCTCTCTCTCTCTCTCTGTATATATATTATATATATATATATATATATATATATATATATATATATATATATATATATATATATATATATATATATATATATATATATATATATATATATGGTTGACAGCTTATACCATGAAAAAAAATTCATCTTTAGGAAAGGAAATTATATACCAGATGACTAGTACAATACCTGGAAAAGTAATAATAATTAATATTAAAAAGTTTTACAATTCGGACGGTACTATCAAGCGAACCAGAATAGGGTCTGAAATTGATGTTAAGAATCTAAAAAGAATATTTCAGAAAATTGGCATGGAAGTTGACACTCAACCAACATTGACAACTAAAGATAAAATAGAGAAATATTTAAATATTTGTGAGTTGATTTCATAAAACAATTACATTTTGTTAGTAAAATTTGTTTACATAAATTGTGAAGCTCGTCTTTTTAATTTTTTATTTTTATAAAAACCCTTACCAAAATCTACTGCATTATTATATAATTCAATTTTCGTGATGTAATTAAAAAGTTTACAACCATTTAGTATCATTATAAACATTGTAATCTAATGCATTTAATAATAGTGACTAATATCGATTTTCATTAACCAGGCTCAGAAGAAGATTATTCGGCATATAACATGCTAGTTTTGGTCGTCATGTCTCATGGAGGTCAAGAAAAAGTTCAAGCAGAAGGACACGGTGAAAAAATCAAATTAAACAAATTTGTACATGCTTTTCAAGTTAACAAGTCATTACAAAAAAAACCTAAAATATATATTTTTCAAGTAAGAATTAATTATATCTTAGTTATATAAAATTTACAATGCATGTCAAAGGTAAATAAATTACTTGAAATGTTATTAACTTATATCAGTGTATTCTTTTCACTATTTTCCTAATCCTAAAAATATGTGTCCGCGGGAGCATTTTTGAGTAAGCAGTTTTTGATGTAACACTTTGCCTATAGTTATTTGATTATATTTTTTTTAATACTAAAAATTTGACAGAAGGTAGAGAATTAGATCTTTTACTTACATGTGAAATTTCATTTATCTATCTGAAATAGTACTCAAGTTATAGGCTTTTGAAAAATTCAAAGTAGAAAAAGTACCACTTCCGGTTATTGGAAATCGCTAAAAAGTTGATCAGGATCTACGATTTTGATAGAATACTTATATATGAAATTTCATCAACCTAGCTGAAACGGTACTCAAGTTATCGTGTTTACACACACACAGACACACAGACAGACGGACACACAGACATACGGCCAAGATTGCAAAATTATGTTTATTCGTATCAGTGTGATGTTAGACGTCGAGATTTGTAAAAATCTCGACTTTTTTTTTGCACGATTACAAGACTTTCTCTATACTTCGTATAATAAAGTAAAAAAAGGCAATTCTACCGCTATAGTGATATTTTCATTACTCGGTGTTTTGTTATTTTCTGTAAAAACGCACTTTTTTCAAATAGAGGCGTAGAGTTAAAATGTAGTTTTCGGTCGTTGGAGTAGAAAATATTATTAGTCTATGCGTTAGAGATAATCTTTGCATTTCTAACGCAGACGTCAGCTAAAAATAATTCCAATCAACATTTTGCCTTTTGGTAAGTTATTGGTAACTCTTATAGGCCTATAAATACATATATATATATATATATATATATATATATATACATATATATATATATACATATATATATTAACGTATATGATAGAAATAAATGTATATGAATTAGATTTACTAAGAAAGTCGTTTTGACGTTCTTTTGTTTTTCTCTCTACAAAAGTAAGTTCAGGGTTTGTTTAGATTTCTATAATGGTGTACATTGTAATGCCTACTACATGATTTAGTATAACAGTTCACATTATATTCTGTGGTTCGGTCTATTTATGTTATAGTGCTGTAGAGGTAAACTTCGAAACACGATTCCTATACCAGCAAGTCATAATCTTGATGATAATTGTGACAGTGATGAAACTACACAAACTACACAATTAGACGATAGTGTTATGATCTTTTCGACAATTGAAGGCACGTAGTATGAACGTATCTGGAATTTTTAGTTTATGTCAATATTTACATTTTTTCACAATGGTAAAATTAAACTTTGGTATAATAATTTAAATTACATAAATAATTTTGTCGCTAAACTGTAATGTATCTTATTCAGAGATTTAAACTATTAATTGTTGTATACAGATCATGTATCATACCGTTTCTCTACGGGATCGTGGTATATAGACTCTTTGTGTGAGGCATTTACACAGATCGGAAAGTCAGGTGAAATTTGCCAAATTTTAACTTTAGCCAACTGTTTCGTGAGACAAAGGGAAAAACAGAATAAGCAAAACGAGATAGAAAAACAGACATCGGAATTTACATCACATCTTACAAAGAGTCTTTTCTTTAACGTAAGTAAAATGAGTTAATATATCTATCTATATCTTACTATATATATATTTATATATCTATCTATATATATATATATCTATATCTTTAGATAATTAAAAACAAAGGCTATCTCCGACCTATACGTACCAATAAAGTCAAAAGACTCAAAAGAGTCTGCAATTGGCATCGCCTTTGAGAGCGAATTTTTAGATAATTCATCAAAAGCATTACCAATGTGTTCTAGGGAACAAAAGTCAACGTAGGTAACATTCTGAGCTTGGGAGCAAATTCACTAGCAAATTATTAACGTTGTAGAAGTGAAAGTCTTGTATTTTCTGTGGATGACGTATGTCTAAGGTGTTGTCGGTGCCCGATCTTTTATCAAACACAAATACGGTTCTTCCTTGAATTTTCGATCAGCATTCTTTTAAGTAGAAACTATTTTGTTAGTCGTCCAAATTAAACTAATTTTATTTTTTTTGGCTTCGTTGATCGTTATTATTTTCTTATATAAACCACACTCGGGGGAGGGGGGCATTGTTATTCAGGGGGGGGGGGGGTTATGTCGCGGGGATTTTTGTCCAGGGGGTTTATGTCCAGGGGTTTTTCGACCGGGAGCTCTGGACAGCCTATATGACGGGGTCAATAAGTCACTGGCCCTTTTGTCGGGGTCGTATTGACGGGGCCGTTTTGTCATTGGCCGTTTTGACGTCGCACAGTAGTACTATATTTTGCAGATTTCTGAAAAAGGTTGCACATTTTCCAATTCTGTATAATGGACAATCGAGAAATAGCAGTATCATGAGAATGGTTCAAATTATAGTAGTTGGTACATGGCAATTATTATAAAGTGTACTTGATATTTGGTTTTAGATTTTTCCTAAGGTTGGTATTAATTTCTTTCTTGTCGATAGGTTACATTTTTAAGGTTTTCACTTATAACACATGCTAATCAAATGTAGTTTATTATGGTAACAATTTCGGCTTCTGGAGGTCAAATAGGATTTCTTGGTAGCTTTGTTTTAGTAAAGTCACTACGTTCTGGCTGTTTCTGCCCCCTTAAACCAAACGAATCAGTCAGTTTCAGCAGATTATATTAAAATGTCTTTGTTGTTATTTCATAAGCTGCAAGCATCCGTAATGTCAAAGTACAAACATTTACGCAAAAAGTCCTCTAATAGCACCAATGCACGCTTCTGCCAATGTCTCACTCCAAACATCTGTGTCAATAACTTTTAGGCGCCTCTTCAGGCAAGTGAGCCCCCCTCCCATCGAAAACAATCATTCGCCCCCCCCCCCCTGCAACGAACTAACTTTTATATAGAAAAAATATAGTTTTGCAAGTGTCCGCACTCCCAGTCCGGATAGTTGCCTTAAAGAAACTCTTAATGCGACCTTTGTTCCCCCTCATCCCCTTCACTCCAATCAACCTACGGCCGGTTTGAAAACTTGTTACGGCATGCTGTGATAGTCATTAATTAATTACCTGTTGTATACATATTTTCTGCTTACACAGAAAAATCTAACTAAAACTTACACCATAAATTAACGCGTATTTTATTAGCCAAACGGTTCTTCCACACATAAAAATAAGTCCTTTCTGTTTTCTATAAGAGGAAACGCACAGTGCCTTTTTCCGGTACCCGTTACACGTGAATTAATGACGTATATATTTTAATGTTATACATGTTTGAGAAAAATATTTTATAAAATAGTTATTAGTCAAAACACAATGTGCTTTACTTCACGTTGAACAATATTAGTGACAAAACAAAGAAATAACTAAATAGCTAAAAATCCTACACATTTAAAATAATATAAGGGAGAAAAATTAAAACCAAATTATATACATTATTTGTCAGCAGTATACTATATTAAATGCACACACCGATTAAGAGACTCAAATGATTCCGTTAAAAATCCAGCTATTCAATGGTCATTAGAATGTTTTTTAAAGTAAAATGTATTAGTTTGACCAAGAAAATTGTATGCATTTCATATCGTACTTCTTTATACGTAGATTTATAGAATCTAGATCTAAATCAAATTTGAATGCGATTTTTCATTTCTTTATATTCTAAAATCGGAAGATGACGCCATTAGTGTTAAGTTCTTTCCGTAGGGTTGTTAACATGTGACATGTGACGTCATTGTTTTCTGCGTTCTTTTCAAAGTTATAAACACTTTTCAGATTGCATAATTAAAAATGTTTTTTCTACATTCGAATATGCCTCTATTTTTATTTTATCTCTTTAAATAAAATTTAATTTATGCATTAAAATTACCCATCTTATTATTTACAACGAAATCCCCTATCAAGCTCTCCTTATATCGCTGAAGATACTGATATAAAAGGCTGTGAAATATTTTGCGAATAGAGAGAGAGAGAGAGAGAGAGAGAGAGAGAGAGAGAGAGAGAGAGAGAGAGAGAGAGAGAGAGAGAGAGAGAGCGACAGAAGTGACGCACATGGGCTTTTTATTTTATGATGCCATATATAGAGGAAAAAAATAGCCCTCTGCCCGGGCACCACCCCTGCGAATTTGAATGTTTTTTCTCGCGTGAAGCTCATCTAGAGTGTTCTATTTAATTGCCTAAAGTTTTATGGCGATCAGTTGAACGTATTAAAATCGCAATCGACTTTTATTTTTATATACCGTATATAGAGAAAAATCGCACACTCCCGTGGCGCCGCCGTTGGAGTGTTCTAATTAACTTCCAAAGTTTTATAGCGATCGGGTTATCGGTGTCGAACCGCAATCGACTTTTATTTTATATACCGAAAAAGTAATCGCGCCCTGCCAGGTTACCACCCTTGCCAAGTTGAAACTTTTTTTTCCGCAGAAACCTCCCCATGAATATTTTCAACAACTTCTCAAAGTTTCACGGATATGTGATGAGGGTGTAGTAATGTAAAAAAGACAGACGGACAGACAAACAGACACACACGCATATATATATATATATATATATATATATATATATATATATATATATATATATATATATATATATATATATATGTCGGTTAGATTCTACACGCTGTATGTGCTAAATACTTACCGCAAGTGAAAATTCTTCATATATTTCATAAGCCATCAATTGATAAAAGTTATAAAAGTCGATATACCCTGAACATTCTTGCGATCGTACAAAAATCCAAAGGGCTAACAGACAAAATGATTTACCTTGGGACAACCTCCAAAAACCTTTACGACTTTGAACACTACTGATTGGCCTTTACATGAATTTTGAGGAGTTCATTTTATACTATACATTCAGTCATATTAAAGTGTTTTTTTTTTCAAAAACAATATATTATATTTCATATATATATATATTTTGCAAAGTTAATTGTTTCCCCAATATTATGTTTTTATCTCTTGTAACAGAATTCACCTGACAAGATGCCAATAACAAAAGGTAAAATCGTACTTCTATTCTTATTAAATCAATAGATTAATGTCCCGTTGAGGGAGAAATACAACGGTTAGGTTAATGTTGTTGTCTATTTCTCTAAACTAAACCAAAATCACCACCACAACTTCAAATTTAACTGGAAACGAAAAATGTTATTGAAAACGGATTTTTTTTTACTAAATCTGAATTTTTACCGGATTTAAGATTGACCCACACGTGGCTACTGCACATTGATACTAAATAAGGTCGTAGTCATACCCCAAAACCTTGCAAGTAAGCTTAAACTTAAGTACCCATCCCCTTATCAGGGGGACATTTAAAAAAAAAACCACTGTTTACATTTGTAGATCACACAGACTAAAGTTAGACCATACTTCTAAAATTTAGAACAGTTTCCTATTTTTGTTTTGGCCGCTAAACCTCAATCATGTAATGTTTCTTTCAAAAAGATTGCTGGGGGGGGGGGGGGGGGGAGGGGAGGAGAGGGGGTGCTATTCATTTTTTGGGGGAGGATTTAATTCTCCAGGGGAGGGCTGACACTGGTAAAAGTATATATTTTCTACATAATTTCGTCGGGGTATGGGGTACGGGCGGGCGGTATATGTTCTTCACAGGCTGGGGGGTTTCTACTCCCTTTACAAAGATCTGCCTGAAAGAAACTTTACATGCAGATCTCTTTTAAGATTAGACAAATAAATTGGGGGGTTATGTTAGTATCTCTATCATCAAATATCTATAGCGTCATTATTATTGTGTATTTTTTCAGCATTGATATTTAATTCTATGTGTATTCTAAAATCAATAACGTCATTTTATTGTGTGTACTTTCCGGCTTTAGAATATACTAGACTACCCGTTATCCTTGGATAGCTGTGGGTTTCGGAGGTCATCCATAAATGACATCATGTCTATCACTTATCGTAAAAAAACAGACCCAACAATCAAAAAGACATCACACATCACACGTTTTTATCTTTTAAAAACACCTACTTCGGCTAAGAATTGGTCTGATCGCACTATCCATTCATATACTGTCGTCACAGGTGAACTCTACCTACACCTACCCAACTCTTTTTCACCTGCCCCGTGTCCCGCCAAGTTTAAGACATGTTTTTATCGTTAAAAAAAAAGATGTCGGCCGAGCATGGCTCTGACCACACTATCCCTTTATATGATGAGGACAAAGAAGCCGGTGAACTTTATTTCACCTGCCCTGTATTCCGCTAAGTTCCAAAGGCAACTTTACCACTCACATCTAAAAAATTAAAATTGAAAAAAAAATTGGTTTAACATGATGTGTCTCCAACCCCTGCCATACGCATGGAAACCTATTACACTAAAATCCTTAGCTATTTTGGCAGTTCCAGTCAGAGGCGATATTATACTTTGATTCTGCGTAAGAAACTTGATTTACGAGAATAGGTCCTATTATTATTTCAAATTTAATTTTATCCCAAATTAGCCTGTTCCATAGCTAAACAAACAAAGATTCATATATAATAATTAAGGTCTGACATAATTTAGTATTGAAACTCATTATTATCTAGATATAGATAGAGTTATCTAGATAGATTCTAGATTCTACGAGTGGTTTGGTGGATAAGTCTAGTCAAGTCTTTCCGTAGTTCTAGATCTAGAACAGGGGTCTGCAAACTACGGACCGCGGGCCGGATGCCGGATGCGGCCCGCCAAGTCCTCTCATCCGGCCCGCGGATATCTTTTCGTCCATGGGAAAAAATGTTTCTTAGAGGTGGCTGATGAATAATGCCCAGAAAAGTTTTGAAAATGTAGCTTTTGGTGCAAATACCATTCCCCGCCGTGTTGCATACAAGGGTTAAAACATTATGACTCAAATAGCGAAAGTAAATGAGTGGCATACATAAAGACTTAAACAAGCGAATGAGAAAAATATTCTACAACCAATGTTCCTGCATTTTATTATTCACCAGCAAAATTTTTGAGTGCAAAATATATGGACACTGTAATGAATCCTGTGATAAAGATGGCGAATTTAATAAGGTCACATGTGCTCAACCAGAATCGCGAGATTTACTATATTTTTCACAGCAGTAAGACGGTTAAGTTGCGAAAAAGTTCTAAGCAGAGTATTTATGTTAAGAAATGAAATAGGTGACTTCCTGGTAAGTACAGGAAAGTTACAGCCATTAATGTCTGATGAAGAGTGGGTATAGAAATTGGCCTCTGCTGCAGACATAACTATTCATTTCAATCTTCTGAAACTAAAACTACAAGAGATGGAAATCTAGTTTCTGATCTATACACCCACCTAAAGGCCTTCAGATCAGAGCTTGTCGTGTTTTTGGAACAAGTACATGCCAACAACTTGACGCACTCTCAGCAGTGCAAGGTCTTTACGGCTGAAGCAACCACTGAGTTCCCCACGTCATTTGCATGCGAGATAATCAAGGACCTTCAGCTGCAGTTCAGTAGCGATTTTCTGACTTGGATTCAAAGGCAGAAGAAGGGAGTCTGTTTCAAAACCCATTTGAAGCAAATGTGGCCAGTTGCAAAGATAAACTGCAGCTGGAGGTCATTAGAGACACGTTCAAAGAAGGGCGGGTGGGTTTTTATAAGTTTTTGCACAAGGAAGACTTTCCTAATATTAAACGTTTTGCATCAGAGTACCTTTCAAATTTTGGAACAACACACCTGTGTGAACAAAAATTTCCAAGAATAAAATAAGTGAAGAATATTTTGAAAGCAAACTTGGACCTCGATTGTGTTTTTTATAATTATATTATATTACGTTGGGGGGTTGGGGTAGACGTTCTTCGGGTGGGGGGGGGGGGCGCTATAGCTGCAACACACTGAAGAGATGCCTTGAAGAAAATCTGGCCCCCGATCTTATATTTGATAGTTAATGCGGCCCTCGGGCTGAAAAGTTTGGAGACCCCTGATCTAGAACATAGATAGTATAGATAAATCCTTTGTATATTATGAATTAGATTGATCATTGAAGCTAAAAAGAACAGATTTATTTCGAATATTTAAGGACTAAAATAGTTTAATAAAGAAACTCAAAAATTTATTTTGATTTTATAGCCTAATAGTTTTTAATTTTAACTAATTAATTTTTGTTTTACCTAGATTCTAGATTTGAAACTTTTCCTGCTTTCGACAGCTGATCTGTAGATTCTAGATCTAGAGAAATGTATTGTATACTCAAATTAAAAGAAGTATTAAAAATTGATAATAGTGTTGGAACCTAATAAAAATAGCAAACGGACGTATCGTTAAAGCAATGCCCCCCGCATGGTAACCTAATACGCTAACCTCTGAGCTATCTAGGCTCGTACTTGTTGATATCGTCAGTGTGGTCGGAAAATAAGAGTGTTCCAGTTCTTATCAAATGTTTATATAGTTGGAGTGTTTGTAATAAAAGTAGACATCATATAGATTATACTAAGCATACATCCCCCCCCACTACTCATGATTTAAATTTCACCTGCCTAACTAAAATCCTGCTCGAGTTACCATATTCAGGCGAATGTATTAAAATACCATATTGGATGAACTAAAATAGCTAAAAAAGTTAAAAGAAGCCTATTTATTCGACTTAATGCAATGTCAAACAATATAATTGTGACCACCAAATGTAAAATTGGTTTTTCTGTGTCAGGAAAGTTTAAACGTCGACATAACATGTTGAAATTTCGATTTGTTTACTTATTCATCGTGTATGAGAAAATCCAAAGTTAAGTGAACATTAAAACATTCCATTCCATATTTTGTTAAAACATATCGATAAAACATGTCATATTTGATACTGTAAATGTCATAAATGGTCTTACTATCTGTTACAAAATCACATGTTGGTACTAATCCTGGCTAAATTATAAAAAAAAAAAAAACAATTAGGTGGAGGTCGAGTTATCTTTCTTCTACAGTTACAAACAAACACGATAGTCGGTAAACGTCTTTGCGAAAAATGCACAGACTATATAGCTCGAGAGACCGCCAGACATGTAGACAACATCAAAGACGTAGCCTACCGTTCTTTTTTAGTGGCGTCGATTAGGAGAACAAAAAAGCATTGTTATATTGTTTACATTATTAAAACTCACATCTATGATTGTGTGGTTAAACTACTGGCCTGAATACTACAAAAAAACATAATTATTTATTTTGATCTTATACATTTATAATTGCGTTCATTTTACTTTAACAACTGTATCAATAAACTTGTACAAGTTAAAGTTATCTACCTTCAGCAAAGCATCTGAAATTTGACTGTGCCGGCACGCTTTGAAATCGGGCTGGGGAAATGTAGCGGCGACTGTCCTGGTCTTCTAGACGACCGGAAAAAAATCGGCACTATTGATGTAGATGTTTATCGGCGCTTTCTTGAACCTTCCCAACTCTCTCCCCCCCTACCCCTCACCTCTACCCCTCACCACACCCTTACTCTTACAATAAGATGTAATGCATAGATTAACGAACCGTCTATGAACTACTGAACTGTAAACTGACCACTTCTGCACATTTTGTTAAAGACACTAGTCAGTAGTTGTTCATTTACCTGATGAACAGGGGCGGAACTACAGTGCCGCCAGACCCCGCGATGCGGGAGGGGGGGGGGGCAGGCCGTTTAGGGGCCCACACGGCTGACCAAAATTAATATTGTTTAAAATTTTGAATTTAATTTTCGTGCATTTTTGCCTTAATATTTGGTTTGTAAAAGAAAAACACTGTAGCTGCGGTACGATTATCTTTATTTTACAGTCACTATACCACGCTCTTCCGCAAAAGATAAAATCCATTACACAAACTACTGTGTAAAATATAGGCAACTCTTCCAATTTGAATGACTTCTTTGACTCGTTGCTCCCCCCCCCCACTTTGATAGCTAAATAGAGGACACGTAACTGTTTGACCGATTCTCCAAAGTGTACTGTGGCGGATGGGGTAGGGGATGGGGACCAAAAAGGGGGCTCAAAAATTGTCGTCAAATTTTTTTACATATTTAAAACAGTTATTTATAGTTGTATTTTTTAACCATCGTCAAGGCCGAGTTCTATTTCCCTACAATCAAACACACGCTGTCGCCGGAAAAATTCTTTAAAAAAAAACAACAAAGTCTATAGCACGAGAAGCCGCTACATATGAAGTGGGCTTTCATGATGCGCGGTTCTTCTTTGCGGCATTGGTAAGGGACCCGAAATCCATTGTACATTTTTCAATGTTAATATGTATTTGTGATAGTGGTTGAATTTGTATCCTGTACAATCTTGTATCCTACAAATAATAAAAAAAATAATATAATACTAGAAACTTCAGTTTTATATACGTTTACTTGTTTGTGGTTTTACAAGAAAAAACATAGTAAACTTTTAAGGCCTATACTTGGAATTATCTCCCCTGAGTAAGTTTTACAATGGGCGATGCTGACGTACATAGATCAAGGCGTTTTGTTGTCTCTTTCAAGTTTTTTCCCGAGCCGACCCCATCCCATCCCTCTTTCTCAACCTCACA
>NW_026731583.1:1037500-1072500 GCF_028476545.2 Physella acuta
ACTCTAATTTTGCAAATCAATATATTTATAGATTTACTTACCTAAAGAATCCGTAGAGAAATAAAAAAAAAACAATTTCGTACTTTTGGCGTCAATTATCCCAACACTGGTAATGGTGTAGACAAAAATTTGAAAAATCTCCACGCAATTTATACGAAAAACGAGACTCTCTCACGTGTTATACTTAAGTGTGAGTATTGGTTACTTAAAAATATTTAATCAATGAAATGAATGTTCCATTGGCTATTTTTAAAAACCCAATAAATAGCTAATTTGTTCTCGAAATGGGAGGCGATTCAAAATTAAAATATTTAAATAATTGAACACAGCGATCCTCGGATTTCCGATATTGCAAGTCGTTATACAACACCATCTAACAGCAAGAATAGACACGCCGACCATTGAGGATTCGTCAAGTAGATAGTGTAGCTGTTACTGTTACTTTTCTTTTGTAGGATTAGTACATCAACAGCTACAAAACCCTGATGCATCACGCATCGACGGCATTACCATTTATTGTGCGTTGATCACCTGACCAGCCATCCCCATACCATCCACACCCCCCCTACCTCTACGTCATTGTGCCAATCTACATCATATATTAAAATATATAGACGACTTCATTTAAAATACATTCCTGAGTCGAAAAAACATAGTTTTGCAATCTTGTCTGTATGTCAGTGTGTGTGTGTGTGTAAAGACAGTAATTTTAATACAGTTACACTTAAATGTATGAAATTTCATATATAATTTTAATATATAGCTATTATAAGTATGAAAAACAGTAGATTTTATTATTACATTGTAAGGAGTATTAGTTAATAATATATAAAGTTAACTTTAATCATGATTGAGTAATTGATTTTCTTTATCTAATAAATTATTTTTAAAATATTTACATAATTCTATGAAGAAGTCAGATTTGTAGACGGTGAGAACTTGGAGAGCTGGATCCATTGCACCAAACACTCTCAACATACAGACTTTATATCCGTGCCCAGCTTTAGCCTCGACCATCTGCCTGAACCCTTCAAGGATGCTGACATTGTCAGGGCCATCGTTTTGTTGGCAGGACTGACAGTTAAAATACAAACGTTCTGCGCTAGTGAGGCCAGACCAGACAGCCATAACGGCATACCCTACCCCAGGTACAGCCCCTCTCAAATTGTTTCTAGACTGGGGACAGGCAAAATACATTCCATCAGTGTTTACCCAGAGGATGGGGAAGAACATTGCCGGTGTAAGACATGTGAAAAAGATCAAACCATTACCAAAGCATGGGGCAAAGTGTCGATTCTTACAGCCAAGCATGTTGTGTTTGATGAAGTTGAAGCTAAGAGTACACGTTGTTTTTGGGCGTACGACAAGGAAAACTGTACTTCGAAGATATTTGAAGGTATCGGCATTAGGAAAACAGCCCTCGAATATGATATGTGTTTATTTGAATGCGCCACACATCAGATAGGTTTGTTAAAGAGTTTAAAGGTCACGCTAGAGAGTTACACGTCATTGTGTTCACGAGTTTACGAAAAATTTAAGCATAAACCGGATAAAAACTTGGCTATTGTAGTCTCCCATCCTCATGGGTGGGCCAAGCATGTCTCCATTGGGAAGGTTGTTACAAAAGATAAACTGGAGAACGAAGATACCAGATACACCTATGACGCCCACACCTGCCCAGGGTGCAGTGGCGCACCTGTGTATGTGCTGGAGAAGAAATATGGTTGGTGGACTACACACCTGCATAGTGCATCAATAACTGGGGGTAGTATCAGTGGGAGGGCGTGGATGTAAATGGTGGACCACACACCTTCATAGTGCATCAATAACTGGGGGTAGTATCAGTGGGAGGGCGTGGATGTAAATGGTGGAGGCATCAGTGGATGTAAATGGTGGAGGCATCAGTGAATGTAAATGGTGGAGGCTTCACTGGAAGAGTGTGGATGTAAATTGTGAGACATCAGGGGAAGGGTGTAGATGTAAATGGTGGAGGCATCATTTGAAGGGGTTGTTGATATTTACATCACTGATGAAAAATCAATGGTATATTATTATTATCTATTGGATCCGTCTTTATGAGACAGTTTTGTTTGCTTTTACTTTTCATTAATGTTTATTTGTAGAATTATCTAAGTATTTAATAGTATGGTTTGAGTTAGATTTGATACACATTTTGAATACATTTTTGTTAGAAGTTTTGAAGATTTATAAGTTGATAATTATTATTACATTTATTTCGTGTTTGAAGCTTTTTGAAAGCTCTGGTGGGCAACCATTGTGATTATGATAATTGTTTTGCACAAGAACGTAAAGCACTTCCATTGATATATATATATATATATATATATATATATATATATATATATATATATATATATATATATATACCAATATAAATTATATTATATATGTAGAAATAAAAATTGTATATTTTGATATATTTTACTATAGTTAAATCATTCCAGAAATTATTGATCGTGTGTTTGTACATGGGATTCCTAGGACACAAAACAAGGTTGAGGGGTGGCACAGGAGGTGGCAGGTAATTGTAGGGAAGGATCACCCTGGAGTCTTTTGTTTGCTAAACAAACTAAAGCAGGAACAAGGTAGAGATGAAGTAGAGATGGAGGCAATATTGCTTGGAGAGCCAGCAAGCAAGCGAAAAAAAACAATATTTACAGATAGAGGACAGGATAACAAATGTAATTGCAGAAAGGGGAAACAGAACTACACTTGAATTTTTGCGTGGCGTCGCGTACAATTTGTCATTCTAGGCCCTATTTTTTTCTATTTTGTAATATACTTTTATCATTATGTAACTGGTTTTCAGTAAAAATTAAACATGTCTGTAATTGTAATTTGTTGTTTTATAAAACATGTCGGCCTTTTGTCTTGTCGGCCTTTTGGATGTCGGCCTTTAGTCTTGTCGGCCTTTTGTCTTGTCGGCCTTTTGGATGTAGGCCTTTTGGAAGTCGGCCTTTTGTCTTGTCGGCCTTTTGTCTTGTCGGCCTTTTGTCCATGTCGGCCTTTTGTCCGTTTCGGCCTTTTGTCTATGTCGGCCTTTTGTCCGGATCCCCTTCTTTACCTCATTGTAGTATCCTGGGAGAATATTCCATGCCTCAGATGCGGCACTTATTTCAGAGCTGTCCAAGTATGCAGCAAAACGTGCATGTTTTTCTGGACATCCAAATTTCCTAACTTTCTCCTGAGTTCTTTGAACTTACCACTCCAAAAATGTTTGCTTTTCTTATCCAGCCATTTCATTTGAAGCGAACCAGTATCAATTCCAAATGGCTCAATGTTGATCTATGTGTTGAAAGGTCTACTATGAACGTCAAAGTGTACTTGCATTTGTTTTGAATTGCTCAAATCGCTCAGGAATCCATCCTTCATTTTGTTTATTGTAATGCTGAAGTAATTCATGTTAAAAGTAGCATTGGTTTCATCGTGATATTTTGTATCGCTCTCTGTGTATTCAACAAAAAAATAGTTTTTTTTCCAAAATAATCCACTTCTTCAAGCAAGGCATAGGCTGGGCTCTCTTTTCCCTACAGTTTAACATTTAGCTGTTTTATTTTCTTTGTAATATCCACAATGAAGTTGAATGTTTCGATTCGGAAAGGACAATTTAATAGAAAGTACATTGAAATAGGAAGTAAATAAATAGTCTAATTGGATAGCGAGTGCCTATTATTTATATTTATTATTGTATCGTTCATCAGCGAATGTTGCAGAACAATATTTTTAAAAGTTTCGAAAATAAAATAATCTATATATATAATTCTCCTCTTCGAGCCGTTAGAAAACAAGCTGCAAACGCTCTCCCTACCTCCCCACCCCTACATGGTTTTAGTGAGCTGTGTTCACTCTAAATGTTTACAAGCAGAGCCAACGATTTTAAACGTAGGGGGGGGGGGGGAGGGGGGGAAGGAAGGGGGGGGGGGGTTATGGTCCTTAACGAGCTACTTATAGTGTTTTAAAGAAATATTTTCAGTGTCAGCGTTGGTACTGTCGAATTCACAAATTATGAATTATTGAAAATTAGAAACAACTAAATAGCGGCGTATGTTATGCCGCGGGCCGGCTCGTATATATATAATTCTCTTCTGGGAGCCGTTAGAAAACAAGCTGCAAGCGCCTCCTTGCAGTCCCCTCTCTTTCTCTCTATCACTATCACTACCACCCCCACCCCCACATTGTCTGGTGAGCTGTGGTCACGCTAAATGTTTACAAAGCTAAATGTTTACAAATCGTAGAGCCGTAGAGCCGGGTTTCTATTAGGGGCAGATAATTTAGTTCGATTTTAAACTTACAGGAGGTAACTAAGAAATAACTAAGAGGAGGCTGCTTTCACGGGGGGGGGGGGGGTGTAGGGTCGGGGTTAGGGGAAAAGGGGGGGGGGGGGGTTAGTGTTTTAAAGCAAATATTTTCAGTGGCAGCATTGGTACTGTCGAATTCACAAATTATGAATTACTGAAAACTAGAAAATAAAACAACTAAATAGCGGCGTATGATACGCTGCGGGTCGGCTCGTTATTAATATTTGTGCATGGAGCTGAAGAGCCGCATCTTGACATCAAACTGCTTTATGATGTGTTTGATTCTATTTGTTTGTTACTCAAAATGGCAGCAATTGTAAACAATCCAAACATTTAGTTGTATCATTTTTTTTAGTATAAATAATCATTGCACTAGAAATAAATAATTGTTTTTTTTGTTATATTCAATATAAAAAACAGCAGCTTAAAATTCAAGTTTATGTATTGCTAGATTAAAATGCTACCCGCTATGAAAGCTAGTGGACAGTTTGATTGTTATGGTATTGATGGTTTGTTTTCAAGATAATATTAATAAAGTTTGTTCAAAAGCTATTTGTGTTTTCATAATTATGCTTAATTTAGTATGCAAGTCTTGTAGCTAGAGCTCTTGGATGATGATCATTGTACACATGAGTTATTTGTTATAATTGCTGAAACCATACTAGCTGTTCCAACAATTTTAATAAGATGTTTTATTATAGATCTAACTAATATGACTATTTTTCTGTCTTGTTTCGATAACTAACGGTAATAAAGAATTTTCATTATTTATTTTCTTTCCATCAAAATTTTCCACAAGTTAGTGCACACCATATATTTGGTGTGATATAAAAACACCATTTATATGAGTTAATGGGTACATAAATTACTAATTTACAATGATATGCTCTTTCATCCAATGAAATACATTCTTACAAAATAAAGGTAGTATTTATCCAATCAACAGTTCTTTATTTTTATCACACAATAAATACATTTTGAACCAGGTGATTTATAATCTTAATCTCATAATTTTAAATATACTTTTTTTTTACTGCATCACATATTAAAACTAACTACATCACTAATGCAATAGTGGCATGGCTAAAGACAAAAGTATTATTTTAAAAAAAAATAGCACAAGGTAAATCATGTAGATGAGTATAATGCTTTTAAAAATCATTTTTAGGGAATCGTTTATCAGATCAAGTATTAGTTCCTAGTCCTAGGTAATGATTAATCTGGGGATTGTTTGAATGTACACTAATAACCACAATACATATTAGAATAGGATTAGGTTTGTGGGGGGGGGGGGGGGGGGGGGGTTACACTAATTGACATTTAAAAGGTGGTGGAATCTAAAAGAAAAACTTCTAACTTATGATAAACCAGCATACTGGGGAGGGGGTGGGGGGTCGTGATCGGATGGTAGAGTTCACGGTAGCTGACACGAAATTCTCTCGTTTGGATCCAGAGAAATAGGTGAACTTGGGCATGAAAGGGGAAATATGATATTTAATGTAACATTTGTGTACAGAGTTTCTTCCAGGCATCTCTTCGGGGGGGGGGGGGGGGCCTAAGCCCGAAATGAAATTTACATAATTTATATAGAAAATATATACTTTTAACAGTGTCCGCCCCCCCGAAGAAAGTTTACCGCCCCCCTCCGAAAATTTCAAGTGCCCCCCCCCCCTGGAGAAAAAAGTCTGGAAGAAACACTGTTTGTGTAGTTGTTTAAAACAAGCTACGCCTTCTAACTAATTAGCACTTGCCAAACTATACTACCTATAATAAGTGCTAAGCCACCCAGGCTACTCCCAGGGGCAGAACTATTATGCCGCCAGACCCCGCAATGAGGGGGGGGGGGCAGGACGTTTAGGGGCCCTATTCCGACAAAAAATATTTGTTTTTACAAATAATGCTTTTTGTGCACCTCGATAGTGGTTTTATAAAAACAAACAGGTATACTATAGCAGTGATTGTTCTACAGTAACTAAAACTCACTGTTGCGTAGAAAAATATTTTAAAATCTACAAGAGCTGTAGGGTAGTTTGAAAGATAGGCAATCGTTCGGACTACTTCCATGACTTACTGCCCTTCTTTAAAATAATGGTGTCAATAAAGCTCATTTAAATAGTTTTGTACTAAGTAAATTTAAAAGCAATTGATTCTCTTAATTCCTATTTAAATAAGGCATACTAAAGAACTCTTTGGCTATAAAAATAAAATAATTCGAAATTAATAATATACTTACAAAAAAAATCATAAAAATAAACATAACACGAGAAACCATTGAAAAATTCAAGCTTACGTGTTTATATACTTTTGACCAGCTAGTTTTATTAAATTTTTTCATTTGTAGTTATAGGTACATAAAAATGCATTCCAAAGAATTGTAAAACACGATTAGTTAAGTTATGAAATTAGTTTAAACCAAATTTGTCTGGTTTGTTTTATCAGGGGGGTGGTTATACATGACAATGAAATAGATTAGATTACTCAGTAAATATTTTAAATTCATTGAAGCAGGCTACAGATATATATATATATATATATATATATATATATATATATATATATATATATATATATATATATATATATATATATATATACATATATAAGGGGACTCAATTTTATGTGCGGGGGAGTCTTTTTTTTTAGTTCCGCCACTGGCTACACCACTAATTAATTAGCGCTAACCCAACCAGGTAACACTACCACTAATTAGCACTAACCCACAAAGGCAGCACCACCACTAATTACTACTAACTCAACCAGCCATCACCACTAACATTACCACTAACCCAACCAACCCACACCACTAACCCAACCACCCCACACCACTAACATCACCAATAACCGAACCAGCCCACACCACTAACCCAACCAGGTAACACCACTAACTCAACCAGGTAACACCACTAACCGAACCAGGTAACACCACTAACCCAACCAGTCCACACCACTAACATTACCACTAACCCAACCAGGTAACACCACTAACCCAACCAGGTAACACCACTAACCCAACCAGGTAACACCACTAACCCAACCAGGTAACACCACTAACCCAACCAGGTAACACCACTAACCCAACCAGCCAACACCACTAACATTACCACTAACCTAACCAGCCAACACCACTAACATTACCACTAACCCAACCAGCCAACAACACTATTATTACCACTAACCCAACCACCCCACACCACTAACATTTACACTAACCCAACTACCCCACACCACTAACCAAAACAAGCCAACACCACTAACCCAACCAGCCAACACCACTAACATTACCACTAACCCAACCACCCCCCACCACTAACATTACCACTAACCCAACTACCCCACACCACTAACCAAACCAACCCACACCACTAACATTACCACTAACCAAACCAACCCACACCACTAACATTACCACAAACCCAACCAACCCACACCACTAACATTACCACTAACCCAACCAGCCAACACCACTAACATTACCACTAACCCAACTACCCCACACCACTAACCAAACCAACCCACACCACTAACATTACCACTAACCCAACCACCCCACACCACTAACATTACCACTAACCCAACCAACCCACACCACTAACATTACCACTAACCCAACCAACCCACACCACTAACATTAGCACTAACCCAACCAACCCACACCACTAACATTACCACTAACCCCACCACCCCACACCACTAACATTACCACTAACCCAACCAGCCAACACCACTAACATTACCACTAACCCAACCAGCCAACACCACTAACATTACCACTAACCCAACCAGTCCACACCACTAACCCAACCAGCCAACACGACTAACCCAACCAGCCAACACCACTAACCCAATCACCCCACACCATTAACATTACCACTAACCCAACCACCCCACTCCACTAACCCAACCACCCCGCACCACTAACATTACCACTAACCCAACCAGTCCACACCACTAACCCAACCAGCCAACACCACTAACCCAACCAGCCAACACCACTAACCCAATCACCCCACACCATTAACATTACCACTAACCCAACCACCCCACTCCACTAACCCAACCAACCCACACCACTAACCCAACCAGCCAACACCACTAACATTACCACTAACCCAACCACCCAACACCACTAACCCAACCACCCCACACCACTAACCCAACCAGCCCACACCACTAACATTACCACTAACCCAACCACCACACACCACTAACATTACCACTAACCCAATCACCACACACCACTAACATTACCACTAACCCAACCACCCCACACCACTAACATTACCACTAACCCAACCAGCCAACACCACTAACCCAACCAGCCCACACCACTAACCCAACCACCCCACACCACTAACCCAACCAGCCCACACCACTAACCCAACCAGCCCACACCACTAACGTTACCACTAACCCAACCACCCCACACTACTAACATTACCACTAACCCAACCAACCCACACCACTAACCCAACCAGCCAACACCACTAACCCAACCAACCCACACCACTAACATTACCACTAACCCAACCAGCCCACACCACTAACCCAACCAGCCCACACCACTAACATTACCACGAACCCAACCAGCCCACACCACTAACCCAACCAGCCCACACCACTAACCCAACCACCCCACACTACTAACATTACCACTAACCCAACCAGCCCACACCACTAACCCAACCACCCCACACCACTAACATTACCACTAACCCAACCACCACACACCACTAAAATTACCACTAACCCAATCACCACACACCACTAACATTACCACTAACCCAACCACCCCACACCACTAACATTACCACTAACCCAACCAGCCAACACCACTAACCCAACCAGCCCACACCACTAACCCAACCACCCCACACCACTAACCCAACCAGCCCACACCACTAACCCAACCAGCCCACACCACTAACCCAACCAGCCCACACCACTAACCCAACCAACCCACACCACTAACATTACTACTAACCCAACCAGCCCACACCACTAACCCAACCACCCCACACTACTAACATTACCACTAACCCAACCAACCCACACCACTAACATTACCACTAACCCAACCACCCCACACTACTAACATTACAACTAACCCAACCAGCCCACACCACTAACCCAACCAGCCCACACCACTAACATTACCACTAAACCAACCAGCCCACACCACTAACATTACCACTAACCCAACCACCCCACACCACTAACCCAACCAGCCCACACCACTAACCCAACTAGCCCACACCACTAACATTACCACTAAACCAACCAGCCCACACCACTAACATTACCACTAAACCAACCACCCCACACCACTAACCCAACCAACCCACACCACTAACCCAACCAAACCACACCACTAACCCAACCAACCCACACCACTAACCCAACCAACCCACACCACTAACCCAACCAAACCACACCACTAACCCAACCAACCCACACCACTAACCCAACCAGCCCACACCACTAACATTACCACTAACCCAACCAGCCAACACCACTAACCCAACCAGCCCACACCACTAACCCAACCAACCCACACCACTAACATTACCACTAACCCAACCAGCCAACACCACTAACCCAACCAACCCACACCACTAACCCAACCAACCCACACCACTAACATTACCACTAACCCAACCAGCCCACACCACTAACCCAACCAGCCCACACCACCAACCCAACCAACCCACACCACTAACCCAACCAGCCCACACCACAAACATTACCACTAACCCAACCACCCCACACCACTAACCCAACTAGCCCACACCACTAACCCAACCAACCCACACCACTAACATTACCACTAACCCAACCAACCCACACCACTAACATTACCACTAACCCAACCAGCCCACACCACTAACATTACCACTAACCCAACCAGCCCACACCACTAACATTACCACTAACCCAACCAGCCCACACCACTAACCCAACCAGCCAACACCACTAACCCAACCAGCCAACACCACTAACATTACCACTAACCCAACCAGCCCACACCACTAACATTACCACTAACCCAACCAGCCCACACCACTAACCCAACCAGCCAACACCACTAACCCAACCAGCCAACACCACTAACATTACCACTAACCCAACCAACCCACACCACTAACATTACCACTAACCCAACCAGCCAACACCACTAACCCAACCAACCCACACCACTAACATTACCACTAACCCAACCAGCCCACACCACTAACCCAACCAACCCACACCACTAACCCAACCAACCCACACCACTAACCCAACCAGCCCACACCACTAACATTACCACTAACCCAACCAGCCAACACCACTAACCCAACCAGCCAACACCACTAACCCAACCAGCCCACACCACTAACCCAACCAGCCCACACCACTAACATTACCACTAACCCAACCAGCCAACACCACTAACCCAACCAGCCCACACCACTAACCCAACCAGCCCACACCACTAACCCAACCAACCCACACCACTAACATTACCACTAACCCAACCAGCCCACACCACTAACCCAACCAGCCCACACCACTAACATTACCACTAACCCAACCAGCCCACACCACTAACCCAACCAACCCACACCACTAACCCAACCAGCCCACACCACTAACCCAACCAGCCAACACCACTAACCCAACCAGCCCACACCACTAACATTACCACTAACCCAACCAGCCAACACCACTAACATTACCACTAACCCAACCAGCCCACACCACTAACCCAACCAACCCACACCACTAACATTACCACTAACCCAACCAGCCAACACCACTAACATTACCACTAACCCAACCAGCCAACACCACTAACATTACCACTAACCCAACCAGCCCACACCACTAACCCAACCAACCCACACCACTAACATTACCACTAACCCAACCAGCCAACACCACTAACCCAACCAACCCACACCACTAACCCAACCAACCCACACCACTAACCCAACCATCCCACACCACTAACCCAACCAGCCAACACCACTAACCCAACCAGCCCACACCACTAACATTACCACTAACCCAACCAGCCAACACCACTAACATTACCACTAACCCAACCAGCCCACACCACTAACCCAACCAACCCACACCACTAACCCAACCAGCCCACACCACTAACATTACCACTAACCCAACCAGCCCACACCACTAACCCAACCAGCCCACACCACTAACATTACCACTAACCCAACCAGCCAACACCACTAACATTACCACTAACCCAACCAGCCAACACCACTAACATTACCACTAACCCAACCAGCCCACACCACTAACCCAACCAACCCACACCACTAACATTACCACTAACCCAACCAGCCAACACCACTAACCCAACCAACCCACACCACTAACCCAACCAACCCACACCACTAACATTACCACTAACCCAACCAGCCAACACCACTAACATTACCACTAACCCAACCAACCCACACCACTAACCCAACCAACCCACACCAATAACCCAACCACCCCACACCACTAACCCAACCAGCCCACACCACTAACATAACCAGCCGACACCATTAACATTACCACTAAACCAACCAGCCAACACCACTAACATTACCACTAACCCAACCAGCCCACACCACTAACCCAACCAACCCACACCACTAACATTACCACTAACCCAACCAGCCAACACCACTAACCCAACCAGCCCACACCACTAACCCAACCACCCCACACCACTAACCCAACCAGCCCACACCACTAACCCAACCAGCCCACACCACTAACGTTACCACTAACCCAACCACCCCACACCACTAACATTACCACTAACCCAACCAACCCACACCACTAACCCAACCACCCCACACCACTAACCCAACCAGCCAACACCACTAACCCAACCAGCCCACACCACTAACCCAACCAGCCCACACCACTAACCCAACCAGCCAACACCACTAACATTACCACTAACCCAACCACCCCACACCACTAACATTACCACTAACCCAACCAGCCCACACCACTAACATTACCACTAAACCAACCAACCCACACCACTAACCCAACCAACCCACACCACTAACCCAACCAGCCCACACCACTAACCCAACCAGCCCACACCACTAACATTACCACTAACCCAACCAGCCAACACCACTAACATTACCACTAACCCAACCAGCCAACACCACTAACATTACCACTAACCCAACCAGCCCACACCACTAACCCAACCAACCCACACCACTAACCCAACCAACCCACACCACTAACCCAACCAGCCCACACCACTAACCCAACCAACCCACACCACTAACCCAACCACCCCACACCACTAACCCAACCACCCCACACCACTAACCCAACCAACCCACACCACTAACCCAACCACCCCACACCACTAACCCAACCAACCCACACCACTAACATTACCACTAAACCAACCAGCCCACACCACTAACCTAACCAGATCACACCATTAACCCAACCAGCCAACACCACTAGCCTAGCCAACCCACACCACTAACATTACCACTAATCCCCCCACCACTATGATGATGCGTGGACCACGAAGCATTTCTCTTGCCCAGAAGGTAGACAGGTGCGCCACTGGACCCCGGACAAGTGGGGGCCGTGTACGTATACTTGGTGTCACTATTAGGCAACTGCTCACACCGAATCAGCTGACCAATCGAAACACGTTTAGCCAATCCGTGCGGATGCGACACGATGACCACTACCCTTTCTTCAGCATCGGTGGAGTAATTCTTTGAAACGGTGTCACACAGCTCCTTATAACGATCCAGTGTGAACTTCATCACATCTAGAAGCCTCATGTCATGGGTGATGCACTCCATAACGCACATATCCGAATCCAGCTCACGCTTGAAGACGTCACAGCCTTGCAGAACCCTGGGATTACACCTGTCATCGTTGTAGCCCAACTGGCACTTTGTACGCTCGGCTTCACTTTTATCAAACACAACATGCAGTGCGGTCAGCACTACGATTCTCCCCCATTCTACAGTCTCCAGTCCGTCCTCTTTACACAGGCTACAAGGGCAGGGAATACCCTCGTTGTCATTTCTATACACGTTCCAAACTCGTCCACTCCCTACACGAAGTACATCCTTTCCTGCGTGTTTAGCGAATGGGTACGGTTCATTTTTGTGGTATTTAGGCCGGTCAGTGCTAGTGTAGGCGACTTGAAGACTCACGGTCAGGCAGGCCAGATTTTTTATCAGTTTGAGAATGTCCTCATCCCTGAACCTATCTGGCAGGTTGGCAAGGCCAAAGTTGGTAAACGGTATGAAATCTTTGTGGCCAGGATATTTTGTGCATTCCTGCCAGTTGTTCTCAAGTTTGCTGGACCCTTCGTAGCAAATATCCACGTCATATTGTTCTGTTGCAAAATAATAATAATTATAATTATAATAATTATAATTATAATAATAATTATAATAATTTAATGACATTAAGATGGTATCGCAAAGCTAACCTTATTAATAATATACTATAGGAAAAGCAACTTTACTTATTTGATTATTAAGACAATTAGAAAAAAACGGAATCGAATTTTGTGTAGGCATATCTTATTAGTTATTTAATAATAATAAGCCTACACTTTGTTATAAATCAATTATATAAATTGTATCTACCCTGTTCAAATTCATTAATTTTAGTCTGCAATTCCAACGGCGGGATATCTAAAGAGGGAAGTAAAACAATAAATAGGCCTATGCAATTTAGTTTAAAAACTTACGCATGCACGCACGCACAAACACATACACACACACACATACATACATACATACACACACACATATATATATATATATATATATATATATATATATATATATATATATATATATATATATATATATATGTATATATATATATATATATATATATATATATATATATATATATATATATATATATATATATACATGAACTATCGTAAGAAAGTAAATGCTCTCCTAATGGGTGCTGACCACACTATCTCTTCAAATTCCGATGTCACAGAATCAGGTGAACTCTACTTCACTTGCCCCATGGACCTTCAGGTTCAAAAACAGGACGTTACTAAGTGTAAGTCTAGTTTTGTCAACCTCTTCTTCTAGCGATCATTCTAAACGGCAGATATTTAATCAAAGTAATCAAAGAGTGTTACATAACTCTAATATACACCACAATGATATCCCCTATAAAACAATATTTTAAAAAAATCGTATACCACTACAGGCTCCTTCCATAATCCCTAGATTCTGTCAATAAGTTATGTTTTTTATTTAGTCAAGATGAAGTATGCAGCTAGCTGACTGACTAAAGAAGCTAGCAGGGGCCTACTAATTACCCCTTGTTGAAGTATGCAGCTAGCTGACTGACTAAAGAAGCTAGTAGGAGCCTACTAATTACCCCTTGTTGAAGCGAAGGGTTCGTTAAGCGTTTCTCGCGAAAGCGGATAGACGGGGGCGGTAGAAAGGAGGAAGAAAAGGGACGGGGTATGAATCATGCGTAACAATAATGACATACATGCGATGTAAGGGGTTGGTATTTTAAACAGGTCATGAATGTGAATTTTGATGAAAGGGGAAGTAATAATAAAGATAGGAGAAATAAACCGGGCGTGATCTCCGTAAGCTTTCTCGAATATTCTTATACGAGAAAAATGGCCCGTTGAGGAAGGATACAACGGGCGCTAGGTTGATAGTGCTGTCTCTTTTCACTAAACTAAAACCAAAACCAAAATCACCACCTTAATTAAATTTAACCAGAAACGAAAAATGACATTGAAAACGGATTTTTATCCAGAATCGTCATTTTTATCGCATTTAAGCTTGATCTACAAGTAGTTATCACGCATTTATACTAAATATTCTAAATATATTTAATATAGTCGTAACCATACCTCTAAACCATGCACCTAATCTCAATCATGACAAAAGTCGCATTTAAAGTTTCTTTCAGGCAACTACTTGGGAGGAAGGGGCTCCGTACAGCCCCCCCCCCTCCCACACACACACACCAAAGCACCTCTACCGTGCCATTCAACGACATATAATTATATACTTTTTCCAGTCCTTTCCCTCACAGAAAATTCCACCCCGACCCCGAAAATTTCAAGCAAATTTCCGGGGTGAAAAAAGTCTTAAAGAAACACTGGTAATATTTGTTGATCATACAAACTAAATGTAGAGCCTGGGAGGGGCTTCGCCACTACCGGAAGAGATGCATGAAAGAAACTGTGCACGCAAAACACTTTTTAGATAATTTCAAGTTCCCCCACCCCTCTCCGGGGAGGAAAAGTCTGAAAGAAACACTGGTCGTATTTGTAGATCATACAAACTGAAGGTAGAGCCTACTTCTATAATTTAAACTCGTTACATCGTCTATTATTATAGACGAGAAAAGTGGCCCGTTGAGGAAGGATACAACGGGCGCTAGGTTGATAGTGCTGTCTCTTTTCTCTAAACTAAAACCAAAACCAAAATCACCACCTTAATTCAATTTAACCGGAAACGAAAAATGACATTGAAAACGTATTTTTATCCAGAAACGGTACTTTAATCGGATTTAAGCTTGATCTCCGCGTAGTTACTGCACATTGATACTAAATATAGTTGTGGCCATACTCATAAACCTTGCAACTAATCTTAATCATGACAAAAGTCGCAATTAGAGTTTCTTTTAGGCGACTCTACTTGCCCCCACACACACACCTCAAAGCACATCTACCGTCCTATTTAACAAAATAGAATTTATATAGAAAATATACTTTATCAGTGTCCGCCCCCTGCTAGAAAATTTAGTCCACACGCACCCCCAAAAATGTCAAGTACCCCACCCCCCACCCCCCTCTGGGGAGGAAAAAGTCTGAAAGAAACACTGATCGTATTTGTTGCTCATACAGACTAAAGGTAGAGCCTGCTTCTATAATTTAGACCTCGTTTCTTTCTTTTGTCCGATAAACCTCATTCTCGCAGTGTTTCTTTCAGATATTTTTCTGGGGGTGGGGCACTTGAATTTTTGCAGAGGTGAATAAAATTAAAAGGGTCGGGGGAGCCCGACACTGGTAAAAATATAATATATTTTCTATTAAAATTATATTTCGTTTTTAGTTTTTAGGGGAAGGGATTAGACGTTGTACCGGAAGGGGGGGGGGGGGGGTAATTGGGCTTCGCCCCTACCCGAAGAGATGCATGAAAGAAACTCTGCAAGCAAACCACTTTTTAGATTATACACATGAATTAGGAGGTTATTAGATTATAGAGTATCGATGACGACATTTCTTTTGATTTGGGGGGGGGGGGGGGGGGGGCGGCTTAGACGTTCTTACTTGGGGGTGGGTCTTCGCCCCTACCCGAACAATTGTATAAAAGAAACTACTATTAAGACAAAATTGGCTTTTTAATTCAATGTTTACTAGAGAATCAATTACGTCATATTATTGTGTGCACTCCCCCGGCTTTAGATTATTTCCTATTACATGCTCCTTGTGACGTCATGTTTCGTTTTCATTTTACTATGAAAGTTTTTACTCTGCTTGCGTTTTCGCTACAGCGTTCTTGACAGATAGATAGATAGACAGATAGATACACAGACAGACAGCGAAACTATTACTATAGATAACACTACGGGGGATGGCACCTCGCGATATAGACCATATTTTTAATCCATTTTCAATTACTTAAACTTTTAAAAATAGAATAGAATCTCGTAGAAAAAGAATTGCACACTAAGTGAACGCCAAAAAAAAATGTTTTTTTAGAAATCGGAAATAGCCGATATTACTACTTCTTGTCAACGGAAGTTACTCAAAATTTGATAGAAGGCAGAGAATTAGATTTTTTACTTACATGTGAAATTTCATTTATCTATCTGCAATAGTACTCGAGTTATTGGTTTTTGAATAATTGAAAGTAGAATAAGTTCCACTTCCGGTTATCCGAAATCTCGAATTTTTTTTGCACGATTACAATACTTTCTCTATACCTCGTTTACGAGAAAGTAAAAAAAGGGAAGAAAGTTAAGAAAATGCGAAAGTTTCAATGAAAAAGGGATTTATCGATATTTTAGATCGCCATCTAATAATAAATAGAGTCTTTACATTAATTACAAGAATATATTTAATATGATTTTTTTCCTAATTAACTTGTTGTACAGTCTTTTCATAAAGCCTATCACTTGCGTGTGTGTGTGTGTGTGTGTGTGTGTGTGTGAGTGCATGAATGACATGTGCCTTAATGGAATCTTTATTAATGAGTGAACTTTGTATGCTTTATGTTTGTATAATATATGTATAATGTATGTATTATGTATGTATAATGTATGTATTATGCAAGTAATATGTATGTATTGTGAATGCACACTGTATGTAATAAAGTTACCGTCATTAGCCGTAGTTTCATCAACTGGACCTTCCGCCATGGTTCGCCTCTGTTTAACCTAAATTAACAAGAGGTTTAGCGTTAATGACTTCAACTAACTTGAATAAACATGAAGTTTTAAAACAATCATACCAACCAAGTTTGTTGACAAATGTAAAGAAATATTGTGAGACAACACAATTAGATGTAAAGCGTTGTCTATTATACAACGTCATACATCTAAGTATAGGGATGGTTCGGACTTTGACGATAAGTGTAGTCTATTATACAACGTCATACATCTACGGGTAGGGATGGTTCGGACTTTGACTATAAGGGTAGTCTATTATACAACGTCATACATCTACGGGTAGGGATGGTTCGGACTTTGATGGTTAGTGTAGTCTATTCTACAACGTCATCTAAGGGTAGGGGTGGTTCGGACTTTGACGATTAGTGTAGTCTATTATACAACGTCATCTAAGGGTAGGGGTGGTTCGGACTTTGACGATTAGTGTAGTCTATTATACAACGTCATAAATCTAAAGGTAAGGATGGTTCGGACTTTGACGATTAGTGTAGTCTATCATACAACGTCATAAATCTAAAGGTAAGGATGGTTCGGACTTTGACGATTAGTGTAGTCTATCATACAACGTCATAAATCTAAGGGTAGGGATGGTTCGGACTTTGACGATTAGTGTAGTCTATTATACAACGTCATAAATCTAAGGGTAGGAATGGTTCGGACTTTGACGATTAGTGTAGTCTATTATACAACGTCATAAATCTAAGGGTTGGGATGGTTCGGACTTTGACGATTAGTGTAGTCTATCATACAACGTCATAAATCTAAAGGTAAGGATGGTTCGGACTTTGACGATTAGTGTAGTCTATCATACAACGTCATAAATCTAAAGGTAAGGATGGTTCGGACTTTGACGATTAGTGTAGTCTATCATACAACGTCATAAATCTAAAGGTAAGGATGGTTCGGACTTTGACGATTAGTGTAGTCTATTATACAACGTCATAAATCTAAGGGTTGGGATGGTTCGGACTTTGACGATTAGTGTAGTCTATCATACAACGTCATAAATCTAAAGGTAAGGATGGTTCGGACTTTGACGATTAGTGTAGTCTATCATACAACGTCATAAATCTAAAGGTAAGGATGGTTCGGACTTTGACGATTAGTGTAGTCTATTATACAACGTCATAAATCTAAGGGTTGGGATGGTTCGGACTTTGACGATTAGTGTAGTCTATTATACAACGTCATAAATCTAAGGGTAGGGACGGTTCGGACTTTGACGATTAGTTCCCAGGAAGAACGGGAGGAAAGGATTGTCAAAATGAAATACAACCATCTCTCAGTTATCGTGTTTATTATGAAATATACCGCGAAGTAGTGCTGCCATCTCATTTCGAACATACGTACATTTGTTGCGTATGTATAATATCATTCAGTGTATATGAAACCGTATAAGTGCAAGTGTTATCATTAGAACATTAAAGAATAGTTTCAAACATGGATATAAATTAATAATAGTATAAATAACATACAGAAAATAATGTTTACATACATAAATACGATACGTATGTGCAGGTTAATAATCTGCGAGTAGCGAGGCTGCGAAAAATGAAACGCGAAGTAGCGAGAGATGACTGTGTGGAGATATCTCGCATTGTAAAGAACTTTTAAAAAAAATTAAATAAAAATTGCTCAATATTCTCATTGTTTCATTGTTACACAGTCCGTCTGATACTTAAGACAAAACTTTTTTAAAGATGTGTTATAATCTTTTTTTTTATTAGAGGGAAATGGGGAGGGGAGGGGGGAGTATATATGTGAAAAAAAAATCTTGACTTTACTTAGATCTACCCAATATGTAAAAGAACGCTACGATTCAGTTATTACCAGAGTTTCTTCCAAGCATCTCTTCGGGATAAGCCACCCCCCCCCCGAAAAAAGTCTACCGTCCCCCCGACCGAAATGAAATTTATATAGAAAATATATACTTTTAACAGTGCCCCCCCCCCCCCCACGAATAAAGTCTACCGTCTCCACCCGCCCGAAAATTTCAAGTGCCCCCCCCCCCCTCCCCCGGAGAAAAAAAGTCTGGAAGAAACACCGGTTATTACTAAAGAAGTAAAAATAATTTATGTATTGTAAAGAAATCTCTACATACCTTTAATTACAATAACACAGCAATGCTTATCACTGCGTCTTCCAGTTCATATTTGTATACGTGTCCGGGTTTCGGGGAACTATTTAGCCCTCAGCCAGTGTACGCCAGCGATCTCAGGAGGTCGTCTAACCCAGCTACTTGGGCGACCTAGTTCAGACAAGTAGCGAGTCGCATAGAGGCGAGCTTCCACACACTCGTCCTACGTGTTGCTACAACACACCACAACAACAAACGATTTGGTCTGGTCGTTTCGCGAAAAATTTTACGGTTGAAGGATACAAATAGTTCTTTGGTCTAGATACTGTTATTAAAAAAAATTATATTCTATTAAAAATTATATGTTGTGTACAAGTCGTGAACTTAAGTGATACTCTTTCTCTCGTCAGGGCATGAGTATCCTCCCCTCCCCCTCTCATGTCCCTAGGGTATTCGTTGCCTCCTCTCTCCCTCTCATCACCCCCTAGGGTACGAGTAACCTCCTATCTTCATGTCCCTAGGGTACGAGCAGCCTTCTCTCTTCCTCTAGGGTACGAGTAGTCTACTCTCTATATCTCCCTAGGGTATATGAAGTCTTCCACTCCTGTCCCCTAGGGTATTTATTGCCTCCACCCCCTCCCAGAGGCGTAGCGACCCCTCCCGGCAACCGGGGACAAACTTTCGATTTGCACCCCCCCCCCCGCTCAAGATTTCGATTTGCAACTCCCCCCCCCCCCCATCAAGCTTTCAATTTATTTTTCTAACCCATTTTCAGCGCCCGGGGACATATGCCCCCCCCCCCCCCCCCCGCCTCGCTACGCCTCTGGTTTATTGTCGTGACAAGAACACAATAAACAATGACGTCACATGACACATGTTTAAACCATGGAAAGAAAAGAAAACTAATGGCGTCATGAACTATTTCTTTCAAATTTGGTTTAGATCTACTTATCAAGACGTACCCTATGAAATGTATACAAATTTCTCGGCCTAAACTTATAAAATTTACTTTATTTATTTAGATTCTAGATCTAAATCTACGAAATAACTAGACGTAAGCCAGCCGTAGATTCTAGAATAGATTTAGACTCTAGCTCTATCTAGATCTAGAATTTATGCCAATAATGACTTTCTATACTAAACTATTTTAAACCTTAATTATTTGATATAAATCTTGTTTGTTTAGCTATGGGATTGGCTAATTTGGGATAACATTTCATTAGAAATAATTCTTATAGGGCCAGAGGCGTAGCGGACACTTCCCGGCGCCCGGGGACAAACTTTCAATTTGGCGCCCCCCTCGAGAGCAAACTTTCGATTTGCACCTCCCCTCAAACTATTTGTAATGCAAAAAATGAAGCTAAAATGACATTTTGATTTGTCCTTACAACTTATTTTGGTGCCCCCTAAGGTCGGCGCCCGGGGACATTTGTACCCCTCTGCCCCCCCCCCCCCCCCATCGTTACGCCTCTGCCCCCTCCACCTTTACTGATTCTATCCTGTTTTCCAGGTTATTCTAACCTCCACTCTACCTCAGTGGGTTCAAATCCGACATCTGGGGCCTTGCTTGTTAGCATATTCCTTATACTTATAGTCGTATTTCTCGTATTGTCCGTCTAGTGAAACTAAAAAAAAACAACCTTTTAATTATTTGATTACAAAGCTAGTTGATATACCTCTTTCCATATTGTAGAGGTGCAGCAGTAAAGATACGACATTGGTGCTAATCATCAAGAGTTGGTGTTTCATACATGTGCTGTTAGTACCACTCTGGTCCCAACATGCTGTATGCATGTCTTGCCGTGCAGCTTGTACAATTAATGTTTGCCCAGCAGTAGCGTAGCGAAGGGGGGCGGGGCGGGGGGACATATGTCCCCGGGCGCCGACCTTTAGGGGCGCCAAAATGGGTTGGAAAAATAATTTGAAAGGTTGAGGGGCTGCAAATCGAAAGTTTGAGGGGGGGGGGGTGCAAATGGAAATTTCGAGAGGGGGTTGGAAATCGAAAGTTTGAGAGGGGGTGCAAATCGAAATCTTGGGGGGGGGGTGGAAATCGAAAAGTTTGTCCCCGGGCGCCGGGAAGGGTCGCTACGCCTCTGTTGCCCAGTCCCATCTATGTTTGACACAACACCCCAACAATAGGTAAAACACGTAACTTCTGTTACCTCCTTGCTTATACAAACACACAATTAATAATTTCTGGAATAATTTAACTGTATTTAAATAAATCAAGATCAAAAGATAAAATTTTTATTTCTATATAAACAATATAATTTATATTGGTACAAAAAATACTACCAAATATATATGAATATATATATATATATATATATATATATATATATATATATATATATATATATATATATATATATATATATATATATATATATATCCTCAATTTAAGTGCTTTATGTTTAGGTGCAAAACAATTATTATAATCACAATGGTTGCCTGCCAGAGCTTTCAAAGAGCTTTGAACAATAAATAAATGTAATAATAATTATCAACATATAAATCTGCACAACTTCTAACAAAAATGTTGTCAAAATGTGTATCAAATCTAGCTCAGATAATACTATTAAATACTTAGATAGTTCTACAAATATGCATTTAAAAAACGTAAAGGAAAACAAAACTGTCCCATAAAGACGAATCGAATAGAGAATAATAATATACCATTGATTTTTCATCAGTGATGTAAATATCAACAACCATTTACATCCACGCCCTTCCACTAATGCCTCCACCATTTACATCCACGCTCTTCCACTAATGCCTCCACCATTTACATCCACGCTCTTCCAATAATGCCTCCACCATTTACATCCATGCCATTCAAATGATGCCTCCACCATTTACATCCACCGATGCCTCCACCATTTACATCCACAACCTTCAAATGATGCCTCCACCATTTACATCCATGCCCTCCCACTGATACTACCCCCAGTTATTGATGCACTATGCAGGTGTGTGGTCCACCATCCATACTTCTTCTCCAGCACATACACAGGTGCGCCACTGCACCCTGGGCAGGTGGGGGCGTCATAGGTGTATCTGGTATCTTCGTTCTCCAGTTTATCTTTTGTCACAACCTTCCCAATGGAGACATGCTTGACACTCCCATGAGGATGGGAAACTACAATAGCCAAGTTTTTATTCGGTCGATGCTTAAATTTTTCGTAAACTCGAGAACACAATGACGTGTAGCTTTCTAGCGTGTCTTTTAAACTCTTTAACAAACCTATCTCATGTGTGGCGCATTCAAATAAACACATATCATATTCGAGGGCTGTTTTCTTAATGCCGATACCTTCAAATATCTTCGGACGACAGCTTTCCTTGTCGTACGCCCAAAAACAAATTGTATTCTTAGCTTCAACTTCATCAAACACAACATGCTTTGCTGTAAGAATCGACACTATACCCCATGTTTTGGTAATGGTTTGATCTTTTTCACATGTCTTACACCGGCAATGTTCTTCCCCATCCTCTGGGTAAACACTGATGGAATGTATTTTGCCTGTCCCCAGTCTAGAAACAATTTGAGAGGGGCTGTACCTGGGGTAGGGTATGCCGTTATGGCTGTCTGGTCTGGCCTCACTAGCGCAGAACGTTTGTATTTTAACTGTCAGCCTTGCCAACAAAGCGATGGCCCTGACAATGTCAGCATCCTTGAAGGGTTCAGGCAGGTGTTCCAGGCTAAAGCTGGTGACGGATATAAAATCTGTATGTTGAGAGTGCTTGGTGCAATGGTTCCAGCTCTCCAACAAGTTCTCACCGTGTTCAAAGCTGACTTCAACTTCATAGATTTCTGTACACATTTTAAAAATAATTTATTACTTAAAGAAAATCAATTACTCAATCATGATTAAAGTTTACTTTTTATATTATTAATTAATACTCCTTATATTGTATTAAAAAAATCTACTGTTTTTCATACTTATAATAACATGAGAGTTAACTGGTATAAAATAGTTATGATTTCCACTATGTTCAGGTTACTTTTTTATATGTTGAATGTTTTTCCAACTCTCGCATATTAAAAAAATTGTTTACAAAAAAAGATGAAAAAAAAATGTGAAAAAAAATCGACTTATTTACTGAAGTATCACTTCACCGAAAGCAGAAAACATATTTTTATTTCAGTCCCAAAATCTCTCGGATACCTTTCGTCTTAAAATGATAATTGAAAAGCAGAATTTGTCTAAACATTTAAGATTGAAATAAAATAATCGGCTATAATTAAGAACATTAGAAATAAAATGTATCAATACCATTCTCTTTAAATGCATTTTAAAACCAAATGCTGTTATTATGTTTTTAACATTTAGAGACTAGTATTCATGTTTTTTAAAGCATATTTACGGAAAATAGAAAATTAAAATAGAAAATATATGGAGTACTTTAATCATTTCGACTCCCAGGAATTTTCAAGCGCCTGCTCAGAACTTTAAAATGCCCCCCATCCCCCCCCCCCCCCGGGAGCAAAATATCTACTTGTAAGAAAATGAACATTAAAATAGGCTTTTTCTGTTTCTTTTGTCCAACTACCCACCTTGTTCTTTTCTCACTCTTTCAATCACGCTGTCCCTTTCTTCGTCAGACATTTTTTCTCAAGATTTTTTTTCCATGTATCTTAAAACGAAATATAAATTAAAAACAGGATAATTTACATCGAACACTATATCAAATTAAGTGGAAAGTAAAATATACTAAAAAATCAATTACTTGTATACAACTATGAAGCTATAAAATTCTAAATTAAGTATTAAGAAGTTTCAATTAAGTTACAGTGAATTATTGATTTTA
The DNA here is from genome assembly GCF_028476545.2 of Physella acuta. Classification (NCBI taxonomy): domain Eukaryota; kingdom Metazoa; phylum Mollusca; class Gastropoda; family Physidae; genus Physella; species Physella acuta. The sequence goes on from NW_026731583.1 coordinate 1,062,164, forward strand.
TTTTAAGTACACCGAAACTAGTATAATTTATGTATCTCAATTTACATAGTGTGTGTCTAACAAGAACTTTTTAACACTAAATGTAAATGAATAAAATACATTTTTCTTTAGCTAAACGTAAGGTCAAAATGGAGGATTAACAGATTAAAACGGAAATTCCCTATATTATTTAGCTGAATAAAACTAGAGAGTCAAATAAAGTAAACTTTCTTTTGGTAATACTAATGCGTTACTATGTCACTCAAATTTTTGCTATTTTATTATCTACCATCTTGTTAACCCAGTTAAAAAAAAAAGTACAATTTAGTTTCATACTCTGACATAATAAAAAAAAAACTCAATTTAATAAGGAAAAATGTATAAAAAAAACATTTAATGTCAAAGTTTTCGTGCCTATACTAATAGACAAAGACATGCATACTCTTGCGTACACATAAAAAAAAGCTCATACAGATACGTATTCATAGTACAATATTATATTATTAAAAAATTAAAATTTATTAAAACTCTAGGATGTTTTTACTACTTTAATAAATTTGTGGTTGTGTGTTATCGTTTTTGCTAATAATTTTGTTTCTGTACCTTTAGGGGGTGATAATGCCCCTTTAACAGCACCATCCCCAACCCACCCACCTATCTTCTCCCCCACACCTAATGCTATAGTGCGTGCACTGTGTGATGGAGGCCTTGAAGTAGCTAAGTGTGAGTATATTGTTTGACGTGGTCGTGCATGTTCTCACAATTTATTTGCAGCATCACTAGGCATGGAACTTGTGTTTGATCCACTATATCTATATTTAGTAATAAACTCAATAAGCATGAAAATTGTATTTGATCCACTATATCTATATTTAGTAACAACCTCAATAAGCATGAAAATTCTATAGTAACAAAATCAATAAAGGGCCGTCCATAAATGACGTCACACTCCTAGGGGGGGGGGTCCGTAAATTTGTGACGGTGTGTGATGAAGGGGAGGGGGTTTCAGATGGTGTGACATCACACTTTTGCATTATAAAAAGCAATGTTAGAAAACGAATTTAAGACGTTATTTCGCGTTTTAGAAAACGTTTAATAAATTCTTATAGGAATTGATTAAAATACTCAATTTTGACAGAGTTCAGACAAGATTTTAGAAAAATATCGATACTTAAAAAAAATTCAACTGCAATTTCCAGGGGTGGGGGGGGGGTTGTAGGGTGAAGTGTGACGTCATTTTAGGGGAGGGGGTCTGGCTTTTTGTGACGATGTGTGACGGAGGGGAGGGAGGAGGTAAAAATCGTCCAAAAAAGCATTTATAGATGACCCCTAAGCATGAAACATGTGTTTGAGTCACTATATCTATATGTAGTGACATAATCCATTGGCATGAAAATTGTATTTGATCCAAAGCACACGCAACTTGTTTATATCTATCGGTTCTTTTCCGGTAGGTGTCGGTTATGTGTGCTGTGTCCATTTAAACGAATCGATTTAAAGAACAAACGATTCAAGACAATAATGAAGTTTCATGGCGAATGATCAAAGGTGTAGTAATGTACACACTCACACATACACACGCGCGCATTAACACCCATATATATATATATATATATATATATATATATATATATATATATATATATATATATATATATATATATATATATATATATATATATATATATATATATATATATATATATATATATATATATATATATATATTTATATATATATATATATATATATATATATATATATATATATATATATATATATATATATATATATATATATATATATATATATATATATATATATATATATATATATATATATATATATATATATCCGTATATTGATGTATTCCTTGTGGTAGACCAGTTAGCTTATGAGTAAACCAATTGTTATTGCTGAAGAAAACATCTGTTACATATTAGTTCAGGATTCTGTATGACTCAATAAGTTCTATTGTCAATATAAAACTGATGATAAGGTCTGTTAAGCCCCCCAACGTTATCCCTCCTCAATAAATTCACACACAACTAACGTAATAAAAACTTCGTGATTGAAAATATTGTGTGTATTGATTCTCCTACAAGTTTCAGTGACAGGTTGTGTGTTCGAGTTAGATGGACGCTGTGTTTTGGTTCAATTAATGGTTGAGTTACTTATAGTTTACTAAAATTTCGGTGGTTAGTTGATTGTCGTAAATAAAATAAAATTATTTTTTTATGCTGAATACAGTTTTTAATTTCTTATTACACAGATGAAATTTTTCAATATATATTCATATTGAAATATCGCATTTTAAGTTTATATAAGTAGCTTACAACTATCTTCCACCACAGATGGATACAATACAGAGAGCTGCTCCAGGGATACTTTTAGTGTTAACCATAATGTCGGTGTCAGGTGCATTCAACTGCCCTGAGGTAAGGTTTTAACGCTTACATGCAGTCTTCTTGTGTTGAGTTGAATAACTTTTATACTTCTATGTCAAATATCGATCGCTTACACCAAATATTTCTTCATAAGTGTAAATGCTTTACGTAACTGCCCTAATTTATTTTAATTACAGGTGTGCAGGTGTAAGGCATATGAAATTCGCTGCGAAATTGATAAATTTGATTCGAACATTTTCCGAAACATGCCCGAAGAGATCGTTTTATATATAAAGGTAGAGAGAATGTGGTACCACTTTGTTAATGTGAATTTTAAAAATTAGAAAACATCCTTGTTCTTAAAATTTTAACTTTGACTGTCTCGAAATGAACACCTATCTACAAGTTTTTACATGTTATATTACAAACTCTGAAAACTGACTAACAATCACAAATAATATACCATAATTAATATCTCCATCCTTTTCTTATTTTAAAAATTGTTTAAAGAAAAGGTACTAAATAAAAGTCAACTATTCTTGTAAAATGATATAAAGTTTAGTCCTAAAGTTTTAAACAGTACACAATAAACATTTCAACACCTTCACGAAATTTAGAAAACAAGGCCAACAAAGTAAGACAACTGCCATCCTGTCATAGCCTCACCTCCTCCTTAATGATATCCTAACTGTAGACAAACTATCTAATTATACTACAGAGTGGTTCTCAAACTGTGTTCCCCGACAACAGCCTCCCACGAGTCAGGGACCTAGAAATCACCGGCGATGGGTCCCTAGTCTACGACCACGCTTGGAATCTATCTGCAGATCTAATGCAGACTTTATTACTCAACGGCGTACGTCTGAAAAATGCTTCGGCCTCCTTCCAAATTTTGAACGTTCTGGAGAGTATTACAATTGAAAACACAACACTACATGGGATTGAAGAAAATTCTTTTTGTGGGATAAAAAACACATTGGGTTCATTGGCTTTAGACAACTTTAAAGTTAACGACTGGCCTATTCGTCTTGACACGTTGACTGCGCTGACCGTCTTATTTATTTCCCGAACTGACTTATCAACTTTTCCAGACATTACATTCCCAACCAGTCTAAAATACTTAACTATACAAAAATCTCGACTTACGATTATACCCAAGACGATTTCTACTTTAAATAAACTTATAGACTTACGCCTTGATAATAACGAAATCTCACAGATCGAGAATTTACCGAAGAAATTAACAAATGCGTATTTATCCGGTAACAAAATTACAAAACTACGAAACATCCCCGCGACAGTTACTAAGCTGGTCATCTCGCACAACAACATCTCAGAGATCAAAGAACGGAGTTTCGCACCCAACTCCCAACTCACCAGTTTGATCGTGTGTTACAACCACCACACCAACATGACCATCACCACCACGGCCTTCACCAACACCCCGCGACTCACCTACATAGAACTTCTTTCATCCAGCTTCAACGCGCAGATATCCACGTTTTCTGACTTAAAATTTCTAACTAGCTTGGTGCTAGGGTTGAGTAGGAAAGAATATTGTGATCAATTTAACAATAAAAAAGGCGCCTATATTTGTATAGCGGAATAATTATTGATATATATTTTAAGGGTTGAATAGAAAATAATCTTGTGATCAATATTTTGCTTTACTATACCTCACTTATGCTTGTGTGGTAAATAAAAATTATATGATATGAACTGCTAGGATGACTTTTTAATAATGTGTTAAGCTTTGTAGAGAAACATTATTTTTTATAGTAGTGTAATTAGGTGCAGATTCGGTAGGATGTAGGGAGGTGGGGGTGTGTAGGGGGGGGACTCCTATTGATGAACAGTGTTTCTTCCAGACTCTCCGGGGGGGGGGGCACTTGAAATTATAGGGGGGGGTCAACATTTTTCGGGGGGGGGGGGGGGCGGACACTAGTAAAAGTGTATGTTTATTATATAAAATCCATCTCGTTCGGGGACTGCCCCCTTAACGTAACTAGTTTATTTTGTTGCGCTGATCTGCCGGTTAGGAATGATGGTAGACTTGCAATCACTAAAATATCCCGTTTAGTTTTGTCATTTAGTTATATCGCCGACAGGGTTGAAACTTTGTTTAAAGCTAGGGTAACGATAGTTTCAAAGCAAATATGTTAAGCAAGTTCCGATGATGATTGTGGGCCAAAAAAATTCCCGGAATTCCTTCCTGGATTTCCCGGAAAAGCCAAAAAACCTCGAAAAAATTCAGTTTTTGGCCCATATCTCGGCAACCAGACCACTTAGCGACTTGAAACATTTACCAATCGATTCCTGCCATAATTTAGCACAATATTGCCGAAGAAAGTTTTCAAAAATATCCTTTCGTTCGGTCACAATTTTTCTTTAAAATTACATAAACACCTACAATCCGATCGTTCTCCTAGCTTAAACGCACCCCAGCATTATACGTCTTGTGTTTTGTCCCCGTGTGTGCTTTACGCTACGACAGATCTATTTTTAGATAACATAAGGAAATTGCGCTTAAATTGTCACTAGAGTTTTTATTATTTTATTATTATTGCAAATCTATATTAGCCCTCACTAGCCGAAGTTAACGTACATCAGAACAATTGACAAAATTTTTTACGAATGAGGAGCCCATTGTCCCCACTCATTGAACAGGTCGACGATTTAGTGTTCTACAGAAATATAATAATGTTTTACATCATTGTATATTAAGTGCAAACATACTGCACAGTTGAGAGCTGAATAATTTGACATTAGATTTCACATAGACAGGGGAGAGAACCAAAATATTTGTTACGAAATTAATACAACAAAAGCTTTGTTTTTTTTTTATAATGGACTACACAATTATACAATGTTTAATTTTAGTATAGTCTAAAATGTACATTTGATACACTTGTATTTGTTATCTTACATTTTTTTTTTTAAATAGAAAACTGTCTCGTGTTTTAATTGCTTAAAAAACAGACACAAGAGTTTTTTTTTAACTATTTAAGTACTGAAGGGCTCTGCCTATTTGGATTGATTATTTTGTTTAAATTTATAATTGCTTAGTTTACTGTCCTCCATCCTCAGCTGCAAAGTCAAAAGTTCACATTGTAGCCACCCATGGACAGAAATAGAAACGACCGCGGGAGAAGGGTCTCTGTAATACACATACTGATCTATCATTCCAAAATATTCAATGACACAAAATTGACCCCTGGCGATGAGGGTACGCTGCCCTTGATTTATCCGACAGTCCGGTTGGGTGGGGGGAAGTGGGGGGTGGGGGGTGGGGGGGGGGGGAAGTGTGGTTGGATTGTTTTGGGGTGTGTATCTCTTTCTACCATTCAGATTGAGCCCTTTTAAAACCCGAGAAACCAAATGACTGTTCTAGCGTTAATTATTTCGAGGGCTGATCGAGTGATGTTTGGCTTGAGACAGTCTTGATTAAAATTAATATTTTATTTTTTATTAAATTTTTTTTTAGTTAGGCGAGAGTTTCCAGTCTATGTCTTAGCTTTGCTTGAACTATTTCTTGTAACTCGATGTCAGTGTATTTTAAAAAATAAAACCTGAATTTATTCCTTATTTCATATATAGTCGATCTATAAATATCCGTTGCTACTAGTCTGTTTTCGTCTTCTGTTCTTTGACTAGTCGTATTAATTAAGTTAAGTGTGATTTCTTTATTTGTTGTGGCTGTTTGATTGGTGGTGTTTAATATTTTCGCAAGTGTTTGCTTTGCTTTCTGTACTAATATACAATCTAAATCAATGTGTTTCTGAGTTTCTTGTTTTTTTACACGTTTGACATGTTATTTTAACATTTTGATTTTTGACATTTTATTTCGTGAACATTCTAAACACGGTGGGCAAGAAAATATTTGCATACGCAGACAACACTACTTTCTTAGTACAAACAGATAAAGCAATACAGACTGTAATAGAAAAAAATTCCACAACTTTGTGATAGGAAGCGGGGGCTAAATAAACGCAGAAAAATCAAAAGTAACGGGAATAGGTAAATGGAAAGAGAAAGATAATTATCACATAGACATAACAATAACAGACAATAACAGACACACAGAATTTATGGAATAACCTATACCAGCGATCCGACAAAAGACGACCAAGAAACTTGGGCCACACTAAAAAATAAAATAAATCACAATCTGGAAAAATACCAATCCTGCAATACAATCATATTTGCCAGAGCTGTATTAGTAAACAGATATATCATACGAAAAAATAATTTTCGTAGCAACAAACTCTACAATACCCAACTCGTTTATTACACAAACAAACAAGCACACTAGAGATTTCATTTTCAAAAACACGATTAGAAACAGCCACAAAACCTTAATACAAAACAAATTAAATGGAGGTATAGGGCTAGACGACATTTATACTAAAATAAACACCTTCTGATTAAAACAATACTACATAGTTTTAAACATAAAGAGCATTCTAGAATTAAACATCATAACACCACATTTTGGGGGAAATGACATAGGCAGCTTTTATAGCAACAGTCGAAGGAAACAAAAGCATTATTGGGGAAGACACAGAAAAATATACGACGTCCTAATCAAGCGATACCCTTATAAACCAGAATTAGTTGGGCCAGGGAACACAATGTATTGGACAATTTTGTCTTAAAAAAATTTTTCTACCTACATTAGTCATCGATCATTGTTTGAGATTTAGTTTTACAATTAAAATAACTAAAGATTTAAATATCAAAAGTTTTACTGTTTAAATAGAGTAAGAAATGATTTTTGTCTTTTCTATTCTGTGTTAAATCGTACACGCTATACAGTTTTTCTAAAAATTTGCAAAATAAAATATAAAAAAAACGAGGTTATCTTATTTCATTGCCTCTTATATTATTGTTTAAACGGTATTTATGAAGAAATCTATGGATTATTTACCTTATGTTTAATGTATATTTTACAAGGGAAGTAACTTTTAAATGTAGCATTAAAAAAATCACATTGTTAGTTAACAACTTTAAAAGAAACAAGAAAACCAAGACGATCAAACCATGCTGATTTCAGTGCACACGATGTAAAGTTTAATTCATGCAGAAGAGTTTTTGTTTACGTGTTGTAGACAGTAAGATCCAAAAAGGGGTATTATAAGTAACGCATTGTCGCATACTATAACCGTTTAAAACTATTTCTAAATTATTTGTTAAAAATCGCTAAAAGTGTTGCAACTTTGTAAAAGTATGTACCGCTAGAAATAGATCTTTGCATTACATGGCACGTATAGTATCTACACACTTGTTTGAATGATATTAAACACATAGATATATGGATTGATGTTTGTGCTACCTTTGATATGTAATTTTTTTTCTTCGCTTATGTGTTACTTTTTTGATCATCAGCTAGTGAGTATTATTTGCAGTAATACAATTTATTTCCGACGTGACTTTCTTCCACAATCATTTATTTATACATAAATCAGAAAATCTAGTTCTTATTTAATATAACTAATGAATATATTGCTTTATTAATTAATGTGTACTTTTATTAAAACGGCCCAATAGTAGTAAAAAAAAAAACAGCTACAGCTGCTATAAGTACCCTAACTTTAGACTAAACGTTAGTCTTAATGATGACACATAATTAAATAATAAAACCAAAACAGATATTTCAGGTATGGTGATACTGACACCAGTGTTTCTTCCGGAGTTTTTTTCTCCCGGGGGGGGGGGGGGGGGGATAACTTGATATTTTCGGGGGGGGGGGGTCTAAATTTTCCGGGAGGGAAGTGGGGGGCGGACACTGTTAAAAGTATCTGTTTACTTTATAAATTCCATCTCGTTCGGGGGGGGGGGGGGGCGGTAGACTTTCCCCAAAGAGATGCCTGGAAGAAACTCTGTCAAACACGTACTATTATTGCAGAAAAAGCAGGATTAATAAAATAATAAGTGCAAATGAAATAATTACTTGTAGGAATGTTATACAAAAAGCTTAGAAGTAAAAAATCAAATCTACTTTTTGGTTTCGACAAAAAAAAGATATACTCAGAGACAGCGCCATGGTCTTAGTAAAACATCATGGCATATCTCAACACTAAGTAAATTAAAACAGTAATGTTAAAACTGAAGTCAGACATAAATGTGCACTATCGTAAAAGCTCTTTAAATTTTTACATTGGCAATGAACCAATCAACTAAATATACCCCTAGAAATAATCAATGGTTAAAATTAAATCATTTTAAAACATATACTAGTCAAGTAGGAAACAAATTCAAGAAAAAAATAAAAATAAAAAAATAACCTAAACACTGTTAATGCTACAAGCATAGTGAATTTATCTTCGCTTAACGGCTTGTTTAAAATCTTCACAATATTGGATTGTGTTTTAGTTATGTGCTGACTAGATCAATTATGTGCAGTTAAAACATGATAATAACAAAGTCCGATAACTTCAATCTGGTTAGGTTTTGCGGCCGGCAAAAATTTTTAATAATCATGTCCGATGACGAATGGACTATTCAATTAAAAGAGTTTTACACAATTTAGTAAATTACAATCACTCCATAAGCCAAAGTTAACTGCAAAAGTAGAAATTAGTAGATTATATTTGTAAGCAGATTAGACATGTTAATCACCCATGTAATTAATATGTTACAAAATGGTATGTAAAGAACAGCTAGTTTAAGAAAGATCAGAAAAACTAAGAGTTTTAATAGGACCCCCTTGAACATGCGGGCAGCACCACAAGGGGCGCAACTACAGGTAGACAAAAGTTGCTAGTCAAGTCAACGGTAAGAGCGAGTTTAAGGCTTCCCTCCCCCTTAAATACACATGTTTTCTGCGTATCTCTGGCTATTCCCAGAAACCAGATTGGACAATTTGTGATATGATTGGCCGCTAAGTCAGATGACCAACGATCTGCGAGCTGAAATAACTTGCAGCAAGTGTGTTTGTGGGGTGGGGGAAATAGTTATGAAATAACTAGCACGCTGTAATGTAATCTTTTTCTCTAATTAGTCAATAACATACTACACTATTATTATAGCTAATAAAATATACATGGCTTCCTTTTTGCCAATTCAAAATGACCTATAAAAGTTACGTCCCATTTCATTATTTAAAAATAAGCAAGGTAAATAAGTTTTAGTTGTGTTCATAATTATTTTAAATAGGAATGTGAAAGTAATTGAAAGAAACTACAACATTTGCTTAAAGTTTAAAAAAAAAATTGTATTAAAACTTCATTCATTGTACGATTTGACATGTATTAAAATTTACTTTATCCATGTACTACTATATTTAAAAACGTAAAACTTTAAAATACTTGATTACATTTGTTTTTCAAGAAGCAAAACTTCAGTTTATATTATGTTTGTTTCAACTGTTGAATGACTTTTAACTATTTAGTTTATGGTATATTGGTATATACCATAAAAAAAAAAAATCTGAGTTTGTCTGTTATTGTGAGGTCTATGTGATAATTATCTTTACCTTTCCATTTACCTATACCCATTACTTTTGTTTTTTCTGCGTTTATTTTTCCCCCGCTTCCTTTCCCAAAGGTGTTGAATTTTTCTTTTACAGTCTGTATTGCTTTTTCTGTTTTTACTAAGAAAGTAGTGTCGTCTGAGTATGCAAGTATTTTCTTGCCTACCGTGTTTGGAATATACAGTCCTTTAATCGAGTTGTCCTGTCTAATGTTTTCTAGTAGGGGTTCTAGGCTAAGGATGAATATTAGGGTAGATAAAGGACAACCTTGTCTAACTGATTTCTGTATGTCAAATGCGCTTGTAACACTGTTGTTTATTAACATATGACTATGTGCATTGTTATATATTATTTTTATCCATGTATTTTAAAATAGTGTCCTAGGTTGTAAGCATCTATTGTTTTCATTAACCATGTATGATCTACTGTATCGAAAGCTTTCTGTTGGTCGATGCTAAGAATCGCTAGTTGTGTGTCTTTCTGCCTGCTATAATGTATGA